>NC_048238.1:19563225-19626583 GCF_002007445.2 Ailuropoda melanoleuca | reverse complement strand
CTAGAAGTTCTAGCCTCAGCAATCAGACAACAAAAAGAAATAAAGGGCATTCAAATCAGCAAAGAAGAAGTCAAACTCTCACTCTTTGCAGATGACATGAACTTTATGTGAAATCTCCAAAAGACTCCACCCAAAAATTGCTAGAACTAATACAAGAATTCAGCAACATGGCAGGATATAAAATCAATGCCCAGAAATCAGTTGCATTTCTATACATGAACAATGAGACAGAAGAAAGAGAAATTAAGGAGTCAATCCCATTTACTCCTAGATACCTAGGAGTAAGCCTAACCAAAGAGGTAAAGGATCTGTACTCTAAAAAGTACAGAACACTTATGAAAGAAACTGAGGAAGACACAAAGAAATGGAAAAACATATTCCATGCTCATGGGTTGGAAGAATGAATATTGTTAAAATGTCTATGCTACCCAGAGCAATCTACACATTCAGTGCAATCTCTGTCAAAGCACCATCAACATTTTTCACAGAGCTGGGACAAATAACCCTAAAATTTGTATGGAACCAGAAAAGACCCCGAATAGCCAGAGGAATGTTGAAAAAGAAAACCAAAGCTGGTGTTTCACAATGCCAGACTTCAAGCTCTATTACTAAGCTGTAATCATCAAGACAATTTGGTAGTGGCACAAAAACAGACACATAGATCAATGGAACAGAATAGAGAGCCCAGAAATGGGCCCTCAACTCTATGGTCAACTAATCTTCAACAAAGCAGGAAAGAATATACAATGGAAAAAGACAGTGTCTTCAATAAATGGTGCTGGGAAGACTGGACAGCCACATATAGAGACTGGATGATTTTCTTACACCAAATACAAAGATAAACTCAAAATGTATGAAAGGCCTCAATGTGAGAGGAATCCACCAAAATCCTAGAGGTGAACACAGGCAACAACCTCTGACCTTGGCCACAGCAACTTCTTGCTAGACACGTCTCCAAAGGCAAGGGAAACAAAGGCAGAAATGAACTATTGGGACTTCATCAAGACAAAAAGCTTCTGCACAGCAAAGGACACAGTCAACAAAAGTAAAAGGCAACCTACGGAATGGGAGAAGAAAATTGCACTTGACTTATCAGATAAAGGGCTAATATCCAAGGTCTATAAAGAACTTATCAAACTCACCACCCCCAAAACAAATAATCCTATCAAGAAATGGGCAGAAGACATGAACAGAACATTTCTCCAAAGAAGACATCTAAATGGCCAACAGACACATGAAGAAATGCTCCACATCACTTGGCACCAGGGAAATACAAATCAAAACCACAATCCGATACCACCTCGCACCAGTCAGAATGGCTAAAATTAACAAGTCTGGAAACAACAGATGTTGGCGAGGATGCAGAGAAAGGGGAGCCCTTTTACCTTGTTGGTGGGCATGCAAGCTGGTGCAGCCACTCTGGGAACCAGTATGGAGGTTCCTCAAGAAGTTAAAAGTAGAACTACCCTACCACCCACCAATTGCACTACAAGGTATTTATCCCAAAGATACAAATGTAGTGATCCGAAGGGACGCCTACACCCCAACATTTATAGCAGCATTGTCCACAGTAGCCAAACCGTGGAAAGAGCTGAGACGTCTATCAACAGATGAATGGATTAAGAAGATGTAGTATAATACAATGGAATATTACTCAGCCATCAGAAAGGATGAATACTTACCATTTACATCGATGTGATGGAACTGGAGGGAATTATGCTGAGTGAAATAAGTCAATCAGAGAAAGACAATTATCATATGGTTTCACTCATATGTGCACTATAAGAAACAGCACAGAGGACCATAGGGGAAGGGAGGGAAAACTGAATGGGAAGTCATCAGAGAGGAAGACAAACTAATGAAGGATTCTTAAGTACAGGAAACAAACTGAGGGTTGCTGGAGGGGAGGTCGGTGGGGGATGGGGTAATTGGGTGATGGGTATTGAGGGCACGTGATGTGATGAGCACTGGGTGTTGTATACAACTGATGAATTGTTGAACTCTACATCTGAAACTAATGATGTACTATATGCTGGCTAATTGAATTTAAATAAAAGAAATTTTAGTTTTCTACCCCTTACTCTTCATGCTTAATTATTTCTTTAATGCTAAGAAATGACTTTTCTGTTTTATAAAGTAAAATCGTTGCCCTTCCCCAGGTGTTGAATACAGACTCTCTGTACCCTACCCATCCAAGTATGAAGCACAAATGAGAATATGCTGCAGTGATGTTTAAATCAAAAATCTAACGTTTAAGATCAAACATGAGCTTTGTGCTGTTGCCCTGTTGATCTTTGCCAGCTGAAATGTATAGCTCTTCATTCTATTTTGGATTCTAGCAAAAGCTAAATACTTCATGAGTTGCAAAACTCACCAACATTGCTGAAGGGTATGGTAAGTGAATCTACTTTAAGATCCAAAATTATCATCTACAATTCATTTTAAAATGAAATTTTTTTAACAGAAATCCCGTTTTATCTTTTCTTATGGAAAAAAGGAACAGAAATAGAAAGTAAAATATTTCCCCCTATCAAAAATTGTCCATGTATAGAAGGTATGCAGGTTGCCTGATGACATCATTCAAGAAATACAGAGAGGGGCAGTGTTCATTCTTTTTCATACCTTACTATAGGTTTTAGCAGTGCCCTTTTATAGGCAGTAATTTGAATGTTGATTAGTCTTCAAGGGAGTTGTAGACAATGATGGAATCATTGACTAAATATCTCCATAAATCTGGAATACGCACATACTATTTTGCCATTAGGATGGAAATTTAACCACGTATATGTTGAAATATTAAAATGAACTCATTCATTTTCTCTTTTCCCTTGGCCCTTATTTTTCTGGGCTATTTAGAGAAATGTCAAATTCTTGAGAGTAAAGCAAAGTGGGCAAAAGTCCAAAGGATTAAATTTAGTTCCTGCTGATGACTTTCTACCATAAAATATTTCCAAGTTAGTTAACTAAATTAAGTGAACATGCAGTTATGAAACGGAATTCTCCAAGGAATTGGTAGCAAAGGCCTGGGTGTTATATTTATTTTTCTGACCTGGGATTTTTATCTACATTATAGATTGGCTTCTGAAAAAGGAAGTCAGTCTGGCCTTTCTTCCACTGCTGGCATTTCTTCCATTTGTGGGAGAGTTACCACTGATGAGAGTGTCCCCACAGAAATTCTCCTGTGGGTGCTCACATGCATGCACAAACACACATAGACACAGACACATGTGTGTACACACCAAACTCTATACAGGTTTTTTTCGGTGTGTGTGTGTGCGCGCGCGCACGCATGCGTATGTGTGTGTGAGAAAGAGAGAGAGGGAGACAGAGAGAGAGAGAGAGAGAGATCTGATTTCAGTTTCCATGGAAATGGGCTAAATAAGGATTTTAACAGACAGGAGTATGAGTGCAACTTCTTTGCTATTCCCAGCTCAGAACTATTGAGACAAAATTTGAAATCATTCGAATCCTTTACATTAGGAAGTCAGTAGCATAATTTGGTACCTGTGACATGTAATTTTGGATTCAAACTTTCTTTGTCATAGTGATAATCATGCATCCATTTAGTTAGCCCTGTGAAGTAAACTAAAGTTGAAAACCCACCTGCTACTCCCGCGAACGACTAATTTGCCACCCCAATCATGTATACTGCTTTGTTACCCCTGTCTCAGGCTTTCCTCTTCCTTCTCTGCAACAGCGTTGACCTATAACTATTACATACAGCATTTCCTCTCTCCTCAACCCTGAATACCTGTAGAAGACCAGAATGCTACAGAAGAGAAAGGCTAAACATATTTTCTTAGGCTTCTATTGACATCCTTTTAAGCTCAGGCATGTTAGGTATATAGGGTGCTCCCTGCTCTGAGTTTTGTGCCCTGTTTGTGATCATATATTAAACTAAGGCCAGGAAATGGACTTTTCTTTCTCTAGAGACAGAAGTGTAACATTGTGACCTTTAAGCCAGTATGCAAAGCTGTATAAAAAGAAGTCCGCTGGCTAAACAAACAAAAAAACCAAACCTTTATCTGTAAGGCATTAAGTCATATACACTTTTTTACTGTTCGTTTGGAAAAAACAATACAACAAGAAAGAACACATACTACTTGCTATTAAAGAGTACTGAAATAATCTGGATCTAAAAAAGAAAAGAAAAGGAAAAAAGTAAAGGTGAAGATATTCCCCTGGCTCATTGCCATTTGTTGTGTGTCTATCAGAGAATTAGAAACGTACAAAAAAGTGAAAGCAATAAATGTGAAATCTTCTTTACACTTGAAATTGGATATCAAGACTGGAAACAGGATGCCTCATTGGAAGATGGGATTTTAATATGAAAGGAAATTCAACTAAGAACTCCAGTGTTTGTCATGAGCCATTTTCAGGGTTTAATATGCTAAGTGGCTTAGGGCTTTTGCAGTCTATGATTTCCATGTGCAAGCCTGAAATATTGCCCTCTGGTGAAAGCTGGTCAGATGGAGAGGAGCTGTGGGATTGCCAATCATCAGTGGGACAGTTTTCCCTGCTGATTTTGTTTTTGTGTAGCTGTGGGATGATGTAAATACATATTTTAGGCGTCAGAGAAACTCAAGTGGTACAAAATGCAGGACATCATTTTTCTTCCTGAAAGAGTTGGTCACTTATTACATTGACTCTCCTTAAACATCTTTAAAATGTCTTGACTTTAGGTAAAAAGTATAGTTTATTAATGTTCCTTGTTAGACAAGTGTTATAACTCTTTGTGGGAAATTTTTTTTGGAGAAAAAGATCAGATTACCAAATGTTGCATTAGTGATTAATTTGATTGACAAGATGTGATTTTATGACGAATCACCATGGACACAACTTAAAAATTCATTGTGATTTAGCTCAGAACTGTACAAAATAATACACAATTTCAGGAACTTCTTTCATCAGTGAGGATAATAAGAGAGGGACCACATTTTGCTATTTAAGCTATTTTATGTCTAAGGTGAGGATCTTGTCTAACATCACTAAATATTTGATAGGGGCTCTCTTTGTTTTTGTCACTCACTAAAGTTGGACTAAAGGAACATTTAACTGTTAGGACTATGTGATTGTTAATAATTATTGGTGGGGATATCTTTAATGTTAAAAAAGTTAAATGCATTGGCTATCTAGACACACTTTTTACAGCTTTGAAACATTTGCACATTCAGAGAAAAGAGAGAGATTTGACCAGGGAGTTATTAAAGCCAAGCTACAACTTTCCTTGTTTGGGCCTGGCATTGAATAATTCTGCTCACAGGCTCTAAGCTGGAGTGTGAATACACAAGAAGGAGTGGGTGGTTGAACATGGGATCATAGACAATAGAAATAGAACCTGAATGTGTCCTCACCAAATTACTAAAGAGAAATTATGGGCTGAGAATGCAAAAGAAAATGTGGAGTCCTTTGACTCGATTCAAAAAGTAAAGATTCAGGCCCGTATTTTTATCTTATAGAGATTCCTGAACAACTCCACTATTTGCAGCTTATATTTTCAGTCCTTCTGCACAAATTTGATTTATTTCATCTTCCCCATCATTACTTTTTCCCTTCTACACTCTAGATTTTAGAAACTCTGTTAGGGTTCTTCTCCCCAACTCCTCTTAATGTCCACTCTCCAAGTGTGTGCGTGTGTGCATGCCTGCTGTAAGTTTCTTGTCTTGATCACAAAGAAAAATTTTAGATAAATTTCCACAATTCCAGATCTTGGGAGTGATCTCTGTGGTTTTGGGTCTCTGCTGTTCTCATCTATGACTTAGGGAATATTCCATCAGCAGTTTCGTACTATAGAACTGTTAGCAATTTGTAAATTCCAAGAAACATTCACTTCCCTGGTTTTCTTTTTTCTTCTTTTTTTTAAAATAATTTTTATTTTGTTATATTAGTCACCATACAGTACATCCCCAGTTTTTGTTTTTCTTTTTTCTTTTAAGTGTACTGTGTGGTTGGTCTCAAACATTCTCATGCACAGGAAACAACTAGAATGGGAAGATAATATTTTTTATGGTTCCCTGCAGATAGCTGAAGACCTTGGCCTGCCAAACCCCACAGAACCACAGGCTGGGGCTGCTAAAGCATTTTAATGTGCCTTAAGATGTATCAGGTATGTTGTAAAAGTCAGTGTGCATAGATGTATGTGTGTTTATGTGTTGTATGTGTTATGGGTGTGTTGAGTGTACATACACTGTGTGTGTGTGTGAAGCAGAGCCAACAGGTCATTACATGAAGCAGAGCCAACATGGTCCTAGGATGCATCATGGGATCTGACTTGGTGATTCTGAACAGGGGCAGAGTCAGTTTTGACAGGATATTAATTTAAAGAATAAAGATCTGAAAGCCTGAGTTAAACATGTTGAGGGTTCACCCTGTAAATTAAGTACATTGTTTTGCCAAAGAGAATCCTGGGTTTTCCCAATGATGAGCCTGGGATGGGTAATAGAAATGGGTTAAGTCTTTGCCATTTTGTAGAAAGTAAACAAAGCACTTTATAGAGCTCAATGAACAAAGTCTTCAGACTTCACATCAGATGCTACAAAGTGGAATGAATATTCTTCCATCTCACTAGAAGGCTTCCCTTGTCATGGCTGGGCGGAGTGTCATATAAATAGCACTGTTCGCTGCCACTGCCTTCTTCGTGCTTTAGGGAAGATAAAGCGGTGATTCCCTGAGCAATGGCATTAGGACAACCCAGGCACGTTCCATTGTGCCTAAAGTGATACCAGAAAAAGGACAACCAAGAGGTACAAATAGAGTCATTTCTTTTCCAACTTCCTCCATCAGTGTACACTATATCTAGCTTATGGCTAGGAGTCAAGAAAACTGGGCTTCTATTTGCATATCTGTGTCTAAGACATACCTGTCCTTAAATGTAACCATATGTCCATGGCCATGATTTCCTGTTTGCCTACTACAAATATTATCATGATGAATGAGACACATCCTCTCCCTGTTTGTTGGTGAGTCAGCTGCTGCAAGTGTGTGCATGCATGCCTCCTGTAGACATCTCAGAATAGCCTGGGAGCGGCCCTTCCAAGCATGTGGTATATTGCTGCCCCACAGTTTATACCTATATAACTTGGAAGTAGGCTATTCTGACCCTGGTTCTTTAACAGGACCCACTTTCATATGTTGGCTTTGTTGGATGTCCCCTCTGTATACGTATGTGTGTGGGGTGTGCTTATGGTAATTTTGAGGCTACATATACTTTGTTGCAACAGGGAGAATGTGGTAGCAACCTGGTATTCTTTCTGTCAAGAAGAGCACAGTGCAGAGGGGTCCTTGCCCCAATTTTGCCCTGGAGAATATGTTTAGCTGGTGCTGGAACATAAATATGCAAAAATAAATAAACAGATGAATGAATGAATGAGGAATAAATGAATGGAAGTAGGCACTTGGCCGGGCATGAAGGGACCAATATTTGGAAGTGGTTTTGGCTTCTTGGAGAAAAGGTGGTTGAGAAACTCTTGATTGCCCATTAGCCAAAATGAGGACACCAGAATCACACTCCCAGTGAGGTCTTTATTAATTTAGGACAGTGGTTCTTCACCCTTTTTGGGTCACAGACCTCTTTTGGAATTTGATGACAACTATGAACTCTCTTTTTAGGAAAATGCACATATTAAACATATACACACGTTTGCATATAATTTAATTTTAGGGAGTTCAAAGTCCTGCCCTCCCACCGACTCATTCATGGCCCCCAGGTTAAGACCCCATAATTTAGATACATAGAATTTGGCAGTAAAGTGGCAGAATGGAGAAAGGACTGAGCCTAGGAAACTTGAATTATAGTCCTGTATCTGCTTCTAACTAGCTCTGTGCACATAATTTCACTTCTCTGGGTTTCAGTTTTCTCACGTGAAAAATGAGGGAGTGAGCTTAATTCTGTCCAAAGATTCAACTGGTATCAACATTCTGGAGGGAGAAGAGGCTGGCACATTCCACAGGAACAGCATTCCTTCCACCAAGGTTCCTCTGTGGGCTGCCTCCTTGGTATACGTTGCTTTCTTTGTACTTTGAAAAGAAGCCTTCTTTCCCTACCAGGTAGGCTCCTCTGAACCCTTGTGGTGCTAATTTTAATCTAACTTGAAAATCTGCACAGAGGCCATAGCTCTCTGGTTGCCTCACTTCTTCTTCCTTGCATGATACCCGTGTAGATATCAAAGAGGACTTCAAACAGATCACCTGGGCAGAAGGGGGGCAGGGAAGAGGCAAGGCTGGGGAAGACATCCTGACACTGCCTATTTGGGTGAACGGATTCTAGCTCATTCACTTTCCTCTTTGATTTCTCCTGGACTGGCATGAAACAGAAATAAACAGTTGTAACCACCACGGGGAGGAACTCTGCCATGTGCTGGTTGCAGCCATCCTCAGGTCTTTGCCAGAGAATCCACTAGTACTAACTTAATATTTTCCTCTGTGTCGCAGCTTTACCATGTTTTTAAAAAGTGGGAACTTTGTCTTCAAATACCTGGTGCTTTTTGTGTAACACAAACTTAAAAGCAAATTACCCAGCAGGACTGTTCAAATATCTTCAATCAAGTCAGGCATAGTAATTAAATAGCAAGTGCCCTTCCCTCCTGACTCTCATCCCCAAGGGCCTATATCCCATTTTTTAAAGATTACAATCCAAACCCAACATCCAGAGCTTGTGCCCTCTTGACAATTGCCCCACCGAATGGTGGTCCAGCCAAATTTTGAATGTCCTGAAATGACCAGGATAACTCATTGCGTCTTCATATAGTCCTAATTCTGTGCCCAAATCTGCAAAAGTTCACTTCTCCGTAGCTTTATATCATGGGCCCCAGTGCTACCGTATGGGATAAAGAAATTACAAATAATGTCTTGAGTTTCTTCTCTGCACCAGCCCTTGCCAGGAGCACTTTGTGAACATCACCTCCCTTGACCCTCACAGTAAATCTGCAACATCATTCAAATGTAGCCTCCCCGAGGGCAGGTATATTTTATCTGATCTGTTCACTGCTCTGTCCCGTCTCTAGAACAGTGTCTGGGTGATATTAGGCACTCAGTATGTATTTGCTGAATTTAGAGATTTTTACTGTTCTTTTCCCCATTTTACAAATGAGAAAACAGAGATTCACAGAGTTCAAACACTACTACAAGCTGCAGGGCTACTTTAATAGGATCCAAAGGAATAAAACCATTATGAGGAAGATACCATTTGTATTCAAGGGGCTCTGCCTCTGCCACACCCCCAAAGGTGGCTGCCCAACCCACCTGTTCTTGAGAAAGACACAGCCATACACCACTGCCAGGGCTGAAAGAAAGTGGTGCCGTGGTCTTGGAGTGCCACTTAGAACAATTGGGTGGTGGTTAGTTAAAATAACAGGGTTATTAAGGGCCTCATTTAGAGCAGTATGTTGCATGAAAACCATAGCCATGGAGGATGGCATCTGATTATCTCCCTTCTGAGTGAAAATTGAGGGGGTAAAAATGGTAGGAAAGACAGGAGCAAAACAAGCAAACACAAACACTACAAACCAAACCAAAGCAGAACAAAACCCCCAAACCCAAAAGCAAAACAAAACAAAACTGAAGAGCTATAACAATGAAGAGGAAGCTTCATGAGGGTTTGTCTTATTTTTTCCTGTGGAGAAAATGTCCTCCTTTTAGCCCGAGGAGCCCTCATGGTACTTGTTGGACCATTGGTGTAGGGCTAAACAATAATGCCCTGTTTCAGTATCATTTTCTTTCTGGCAAACCCCCAGTTTCTTGTGAATTTACATTTTCTGTGGAGCTCTATTCAGTGAAAGAATATCACCCTGACCCTGACTTTTCTTTTTTTCATTATGACTGGCCAAGAATGCCCAAGTATCACAGTTTTTTAGTTGACCAGGAGAAATATTTTTGATGAATGGAATGTTTTCTTTGGTAAACAAACACCAACTCAAAACCAACCAAATAAGTTTCTTTGGTAAAGTGAACATTAATGTCTTGGTGGGAATTAATTGAAAAAACTTTTGCAAGTGTTTCCTAAGCTAGTTTCTTCCCTTTTTATAGCAATTGAAAAAGTTAAACTTCATGAAGTAAAGACTTAAATTTTATGGGGATGTGATTTGGAGTTGCTTTTGAAGTGCCTTTTCAATGGTGGGACTAAACCAAGCCTGTTGGAGCAATAATCATTAACGAATAAATAATAATGATCTAACAATAAATAATAAATCTTGGCATGCAGAGTCCCCTAGTAAAAGAAAATTCATTGCACAGTCAGAATTCCATAAGCCTTGATTTCAAGTGCTGAAAAGGGAAGTTGACAAGGTTGAAAATGCCCTTCATTTAAAAATACAATATTCCAAGGTATACAGAGACTCAATCCAGTTGGAAAACTACTATCTGTCATAAAACAAAGTTCCACAGCAAGTCATTCTGGTTGACCAAATTGAATGATTAAATTCTCAATAAAATCCATTTAATTGGTGTGTGTGTTGTATCAGTGTTGTGGATTTGCTTTAACCCGAGGTGCTCCACATGGCCGACACTAAATCAATGGCTGATTTAGAACACACTGTTCAGAAAATGACTTAGCAACATATGATTTAAGAATAAAACCAATCCCCTCTTCGGCTGTGTTTTATAAATAATAGTCTAGTTGCAGGCCCCTTGGAGAGAGAATTGATCGCAAATCTATTATGCGAACTTGCCCTTTTTTGAGGACAGTACTTGTCCTCAGATTAAAGCTCATTATCTTCTAGTTGAGTGCATAACACATTGGTATGGTCACTTAGTGTGTCTGCAGGAGAGACTGAACGAGTGTGTAATGCACTAGCTACGTATTGAGAACTGTGTGAACAACAGTACAGGAAATAGAAAGCACAGGTTTGCACTTGGTGCAGTTACATCTGAATCATTTGGGCATTTTTGCTGTTTGGAAAGACAATGGCAAACCTAAATCCCAAACATTACCCAGACATTAAAAAAAAAAAAAAAGTCTGCCGTGTGGCTAATAAAGTCCTATGTTCTTTCCTTGGAAATGTACTTTGAAGGGAATAATAGCCCTCTTAAGGGAAAATCTTAAAGTGGCCTGCCCTCTCTTAGGCATGCTAAAATGATGGAAACCCTCTAGTGGTGTGACCCTGGCTGAGTCGCTTTATTCTCCCAGGTCTGTTTCCTCCTGTGCGGAGGATGGGGAAGTTGCATGGTACATCCGCTAAGGTCCAAAGAGCAAAGTTGCTTTTGGGAAATGCTTACCATTATAGATGTCTAAATAAGCTACATCTCTAAAAGGGAAAAATACTGTAGACATTTGCCTCAAACGTGACCAGGAATTAGCTTCATTTTTATAGACATAAAGAAATGCAGGGGTCTGGGGCAACATACACAGCCTCTTTCAAAGTGTTTCTGTTTGGAGCCTGTAAATACCACAATCAACAGTATAAACATCTAGGCTCATTAATGTACAGAAGGGCCGTGCAGTGCATTAGAAGGGCACCAGCAAGGGTGTGGGGGGCAGGGTGGGGCACCAGGAAGATGAAAGTGCAGCCAGCTTAGCAGGAACGTTTGACCGTCATCATTGATAAATGTGTATTGGTGATTACATCCTCCAGTCATTTCCATCTATCTCCCCTTCAGTCCTTCATCTCCCTGCCTGCACTTCTATGAAGTTTCCCAGTTTCAGGTCTTACACTCACCAAAGAACTTCCTTTTCTCCTCTGTGTCTTTGAGCAGCCATGTCTCATAGCGAAGGCAGATTGGCTCTACCAGTTGAAAGCTATGGCAGAGAACCGTTTCAGTGTTCATTTCTCCTTCCTCAGCTCTGCACAGGCAGATGTTGTTTCTGGGCATCCGTGCAAAAACTGCATGTAGGGTCACACCACAAACAGCTGTACCAGCTGGCCATATTTTTCGTTAAAATGGAGACAGTGCCTCCGGGTTCAAGTAGACACCTGCTTTTCCTCCATCCTGCCAGGTATTTGGGTTTGGCTCTGCAGTTTTGGGTACTCAGAGCCTCCTGCCAAGAGCTGTAACTAATAAAGCAGATCCATTTGGTGACAAGCAACAAGATATTCCAAAATAGAATCGCTCCAACTCTGCAGTGCTGGAGCTGTCATTGGTTTAAAGGTGTATTCACCAAATCATACAAATGTTCAAAGTATACTGATAGGGGGCTATGATTTATTCATTCTAGACAACAAAACTGCCTCACCTGGGTGAATTTAGGGATCACTCCATTTCATTCCATGGGTGATGGCCACTCTACCATAGGTCACTTCCAAGGTTGTGGCTGGCTTTTGCTGGCCAGAACTTTTGAAAGCATCTCCTTGGGGTGCTGGGGAGTTAAGACCTCAAACCACAGACTCTGCCTGGAGCTACTGCTCTGCAGAAGTTCTGGAAGCTTTATTGTTTGAACAATGCTTAAAGCTATTTCTGCCTTGGCAGCTGACCTTTCAATCAGTAGGTTTTTGTCATAATACCAGCAACATCTGCAGTGTGAATAAAATAGGATTCTGCTTGCTAATAAGCTTTCTTCTATTTGATCTTAGTTTAAGAGACGTGTGTGTGTGTGTGTGTGTGTGTGTGTGTGTAAATTCTTTCTGGTAGCAATCTTTTTGTTTTAAAGACTGAAAAAGTGCAATGCCCATTTCCCCCCTTGTCCTTTACTTTGGCAATGTCTGTTTCTTAAAAAAGAAAGAACAACTTTGAATTTGTTTCATTAACATAATCTCTTTGCTCTCGATAAGACCTAGGGTGAAAATATAACAAGCAGACTCTATCACACTGTTGTAATTTGGTCAACCACTCGGGTACTGTCAATATCCACCATTTCCACACATTCAATTTCCTCCCGGTTTTCAGGATTTTTCTTCTCTTTCCTTTTTTTCTTAGAGGGTGGCAGGAAAGTCAGTATCACAGGTAAAATGGCAAAGCAGTGAAAGAAGGTGACAAATGCTATTAAAAACAAGCACCTGAACAGTGTACAGGTCAGATTTGAAGGCACAGCTGCGAGAGGAATCAGACCAACGATATAGCAGAGGTAGCTCTGTAAAATAGCTACCCCGTGCACTTCCAGGGCGTTCTTTACCCATTTAGTTCTTGTGAAATCCTTGCCCAGAACAAACGTGGATAACAGTGGAGCACAATTGTCAATTGTGTAGTTAATTCCATAAATTAAGCATAGCACAGAAATGCAGTCCAGTTCTACTTTCCATAATGTCATGAAACCTATCACTCCAAACTCCACGGACACAACTGTTAGAGTGAGCCAGACATTAATCAGAGAATCTGCCACCAGGAATGCCGAGAAGAAGAGCAGGAACAAAGCACTGATGCAGGAGTTGTGCAGGGGGGCTCCCAGAGAGGAGGCATATCGATCCATATACACAAAGGATGGGTTGAAGACAATGAACTTCACCTTGGAGGTGACAGAAAGTCTCCTGAGGGTCTCCAGGAGATCATAGAGTTCTTCTCTGTTAGTTTCCATGGTCTTGGCCACCAGAAACATTCTAGAGGCCACTACATCAACCTCATCATTGTACTTTTTAGAGAAGATGATGTCCTCTTGAAAATGTGAAAATTGGGGAGCTTTCAGGAAGGA
This sequence comes from Ailuropoda melanoleuca, assembly GCF_002007445.2. Taxonomy (NCBI): domain Eukaryota; kingdom Metazoa; phylum Chordata; class Mammalia; order Carnivora; family Ursidae; genus Ailuropoda; species Ailuropoda melanoleuca. The sequence goes on along the minus strand of NC_048238.1, from coordinate 19,613,028 downwards.
ATTCCTCAACATGTCTGTGAAGTTTTTCTTAGGCAAGCCAGTGGACACATTGAGTTTCCGAAGGTAGTTTAAATAGCTCTCAAACCAGGATATCCGCACGAACCCCTTCGTGTATTCTAGGACGTCTTCTTGGACACTAGTGTTCCAGTATTCTATGGACTCGTATATGTAAAACCCAATCACCGGACTGTAGTTACTAAAGTACTTTTGCTGGGCAGTAGTGTACTCAATGGTTTGGGTCGCAGTTGCTACGATATTACTAAGGTCTGATCCTTCACTGACCTGCAGATAGCCCATTAAGGCAAAGGAAATATAAATAAGGTAAAAGAGAACTACAAAAGGCTTGACATAGGTGTTGGTTATCCAGTCACAGTAATAGCGTTTGAGGAAACATACCAATAGGTGACTCTCGTAAGTGTTCGCTTCCTCGCCGTCGGTTGTGTCCTCACTGAATCTGGCTGTCAGGAGAAACCTGTACCATGCCGGCTTCTCCTGCAATGCCTCAGGCTTTGGGACTTTTCTACAGAAGATACTATGCTGGTAATTGTTTTCTATGTAGCCAGTGAATACCAGGCTGGAACCATAAAACGAGAGTACATAGAGGTAGTTGAAGAAGATTGCAATACAGGAATTGCAGCAGAAAATCCTGGCTGCCTCAATGTTCGTGAAAGGGCTGGCCCCTATGCCGAAGGTGACCAGGTACATGGCAGTGGTGAGAGAAAAGGAGAGCATGGAGTCTGCATAGACTGCTGCAGTTCTCTCTTTAACATGTTGGTCTTCTCTAGTTTTCCTCCAGGAGGATAACATTTCAAAAGTCCCATATAATCCATGACCTGAGGGGGCAGAAAAAGACCAGATCAAAAAGTTGAAAAGACTAACCTCTTTAAAGAGAGGAACCAGCTTGGTCATGGGAGACTACTGGGTCAAGGGAAACACAACCAGCCGTGGTGGTGACAGTTTGTAAATGCCAAGGATTTGTCCTGTGGAAGAGAGCCCGGTATTTTAGTGAATCCTAAATGTTAATGGCAAGTGAAAGAGAAGATCAAGGAACTAAGATCTTCATGCTCCCTTCTGGCTTAAGAGTGCGGAGTGGACTTTGGTCTATGGAAAGCCAAGTAGATTTGAATCTGTCTCTTGGGGATTATATACAGTGAGAGGTTAGGGCTGTTGGTGCAGCTTACAGGGGTTTTGTTTCCCTTGTTTGGTGGAACACTCGAGAGAAGTTTCCTGGCCACTCATCACTTGGCTTGTCATCCCCACAAGTCTGGTTGGAGGTCAGCACAGAGGAAGGCAGTGGGCAGAGGGTTGTGCGTTAATGTCTCATCATCCCATCTAAGTTTGGCCAAGTGGAAGGCTTTAGGGAGAAAGAGGCACTGCATTTAATTTGAGTCTTGACAGGAGCCTAAATCACAGCCTCTCCCCCCCCGCCCCCGATATCAGTCCAGGAAGCAATAGATCCGAGACACAGAGGGAAGCACAATAAGTAGCAATGAGTTTGCGTGAATAGGAAAGGTGGAAGATGGAACACGATTCACGCAAACTCTCCCTGCAGCTGATAAAAATTGAAATTACACTTGTAGGTGTATAGCTTGCATTTTGTCTTCAGGGACCTGTTTGACCAATTTTGCTTGTTCATAGATGATGTATCCTATCAAGCAGGGGCTGACTCTGCTGGCTTCTCTGCACTATTTGGCAATGGTCTCTGAGGAAGAGAGCCAGATCAATAACCTCTTTCCTTAACTACTTAGTGCCTTGGCCTCCTTGGTTAGTATTCCAGAAGCACTGGAATAGCAGAGGTATGGTAAGTGCCCCTGTTTGGACTCTATTGTAGTGCTTGAGACTGGATCTAGCTTGACTTCCCTTGCCTCTCCTGGTTGGAGACAGACACTCACCCGGTGGCTCTCCCTGGGTTTCCAGGCCACTGCGACATCAAAGAGCCCACTGGAAGTGACCTGTTGTGGCTTTCAGTAACCCCTATCTTGGCACTGGGATCAGCAGATCTAATTTTCTGCTTCTATGCCTTGGCATATTCAATCCCATTATTGAGGATAATAAAATCTTTACCCGGTGGTACAACTGTCTTGTTTTTAAAAAGGAATTTAAAATCTCTGGCCAAGCGTAATGCTGAGTGAAGTGAGTCACTGTTATCTTGTGTGTACAATAACTGGGTGAACATCTTTCCTTGTGCCCAGGCTGGTATTTATATCCTTATTCTGAAGTCTTGCTCGGTCTCAAACCCAAATGCCCATTTCCTAGTCCTGATATAGACCTGTTTCCTCAGAAGGATTTAGCATTTGTCTTAATTTACTAGGCATCATTCTGCAGCCACTTTGAGAGGGCAGGTTGAGACTGTCAGTTTGATAATTAGCACTGTGGCCCCTACTAAATTGGAGGCACCTAAACTCCCCAGACATGAAGTCAAAAGTGCACTCATTGACTGGCTTTCTTTTAATTGTGTTTTAGAAATTAAACATCTAGTCTCAGAAGGGAAGACTATTAAGTCTGTTTCCACATTGTTCTCAGGAAGGACTGACCGATCTTTAAAAGTAACCGATTCCAGGACAATGAGAGTAAAAGATTAATACCTCTGAGACATCTGTACCCTGGGCAAGCAATACTGACCATTTCAGCTGGGGTCATGTAGACTAAGATCTCTTGGATAAAATACCCTTTAAAAGGTTTCACTGAAAATGGCAAATGGAGATTTTTAAAATAGTATTTACATGGTAGAAACAAGAAAAAATATTTTATTTTATTTTATTTTATTTTTTTTAAAGATTTTATTTATTTATTTATTTGACAGAGAGAGAGACAGCCAGCGAAAGAGGGAACACAAGCAGGGGGAGTGGGAGAGGAAGAAGCAGGCTCATAGCAGAGGAGCCTGATGTGGGGCTCGATCCCACAACGCCGGGATCACGCCCTGAGCTGAAGGCATACGCTTAACCGCTGTGCCACCCAGGCGCCCCAAGAAAAAATATTTTAAAACAGGGCTTTAGTACTGAGTCATTAAATATAGTAAGAATATAAGAATGCATGTAGCAGGATTAGAATTAGTCATATAGTAGAATTTAAATTAAATCTGTTCTAAGCCGATGTGATGTTTTACGACATTATCTGACCCTGACTCTTGTTGGAAAATACCCTATCCGTTTCTTACCACGCTATTGACTAGTCTTAGAGGCTAAGTGAGAAAAGGAATGGGAATTAACAGAGCTATTAGGTGAAGAGATTGAGGCTTGAGGGTCCAGAATGAAAATAATCAAACTCAAGGAAAGGTGGAAATAGGCTGTGAGCTTGTCTCCCAAGTTCTGTTGCTGCATTTTAAATGCCTTGTCCTTCTACGGTTTGATCATTTTTATTGAGTCCTGACTCTCTTTGCATATATTCTTGGTTTTGGGGGCAGCTCCAGAGAGAATTTTCATTTTATTCTTAGGGACTTTTGGAAACTATGCCTTTCCTTCTTTCCTCTCACTACAGGGGTGTGTATGTAGATACTTGCAGAGGTAAGAAGAGGAGGCCCTGAGAAAGAATCCGTGCTACCTGATCACTCAGAGTTTGTTGCTAGTCATTGTTGATCTTGCCTCCAAAGGCCCTCACCATCCTTCCTGATAGTCCAGATTCTTGTTTCTCAAGACACACCTTTCTGGCAGATGCCTATACACTAAATTCCAAATTGGAGGTGTGCAGTGTCTTTGAAGAGCCCTTTGGATTTCAGGACAACTACGGACACCATAACTGGGCCTCCTTTCCGAAGTTCAGTCAGTCAAGAGAAGGTTGATTGCCAACATAGCCAGAGGTGCGTCCCAGGGATTAACAGCCTGGAGTGCCTAGCTGCTGCTAGACTTGACTCACAGCTGGGTAGTTATGTTGAAGAGGTCAGTCTGTTACCCTAAAGGAAAGCTGAACGATGGCGTCTCCGTTTTCTGGCCTGGACTCAAGGGCAGTTATATTCTGGGAGCCCTAGGACGTGAGGAATACCCTGCCTGCTCCCGCAACCCCCCAGAATGCCTACTTCGCCCATAATTATAGCCAAATCCCCTTTGGTTTTGGCCTTTGAGGGTGTTCTTATAAATGCAGACCCCTCTGGGACAGTGGTATACTGAAGCAGCTTCTCTTTGGTCTGGGGGGGTGGCGGTGGGACAGAGGCTGGAGATGGGAAGGTAGTGAAGAGGAAATTATAGGTAGGTGGATTTCACAGAGACTACTAAATCCTTTGCAGTTTTTCCTCCAGCCAGCCTTGGCCTTATCTTTTGTAGCCACTTCAGAAAGAGGCCAGTGAAATCAAGGAAAGGAAGGGAAGAAAGGTTTTGGTAGGTTCCATTCCTCTCCACTTTCCTTTCAGCAGGTGCCTCCCTTCTTTAGTGTCACTGTCATCTATCACCCTCTTAGCTTTGGGGCTGGGGTCCAACCAGCAGGACTCTGAGGCCAAATCTCACAGATGTAGATGAAGATAATTTTCAGAGGTTTGGCTGTCATTTCCCCTTTTTTAAAATGGTGCTTTAAAAGCAAAAATATTGCTATCTTCTTTGCACTCTAGTTTTTAAATTTCTCTATGATGTCGGAACTCTGTAAGCCTCTCTATTAAATCTGACCAAGAAGCTTATGTCATTGGTGCAAAGCATCATTTCAGCAAGGGACCATTATCCATCTCCAGTGTTGCAAGCCTGTTCATGAGCACTCCCTTGTAGTAGCACTCATACAGGGAGCTACCCAAACCTGAAGTTCCAAACAGACTTAGCCTTTGGTGACCAGAGGCCCTGTGGTGGTTATAGGAGCCAGGGGTCAACATCACAATGCAGGTCCGTAGCCCAAGACCTGGAAGTAAAGACTATCGTGGTGAGCACACCAGAAACCGATCAATATCCTACGGCATTCCCTCTCTTACAGTCACAGTGTTTAAGGCTGAAGAGTTGCCAAAGGGAACTGTTAAACACCACATATTGATTCTATCAAATTCTTAAGATAAAGAAGCTTTTAAAGTATTCACTTGTCTTTTAAAAGCACATGCAAGATGTTTGTTTCTATTTTGGTACACTGCATGTCTGTATAGTTCCGTGGGTGTCAGTATGTGTCAGGACGCATGTACAGGCCCATGTTCTAATTATTCATGTGTGAACATTCTGAAGCAATGGGGGCTTTTAGCCAGGTCCTGGGATAAGGGCAGTAGAGCTCTTCACCAATATTCAGATACAGTTTGTACCAGGAGTACAATTTATGTTGTATTAGCAGTAGACTTTGGGACTGTCATCTAGTAAAATCAAATACTAGAGGATTTAGGCTAATAACTTTTCTTCTTTTCCAAGTGATTTTATATCTGTATGTGCCATGACTTTCAGGCTTTGGAGCCATGAAGAGAAAAAGCAGCACAAGTGATAAATAGCACTAATGGTGGAAAAACCTCAACTGGCTAATCCTGCAGTCACTTAGGGTGAGGCTCAGAAACACTAACAGATTAAATCTCACCCTCACCCAGACCCCTTTCTGGGGCCCGACCAAAGCCTTCAGGGTTGTTTATAATCCACTAATGCAGGAATCCACCAACGAATAGTTGAGAGTTAACCCAACTTTACCCAGTAGATGTGCTTCTAGAAAGCTGTACATAAAACGAATAATATTTTCAATGTATTTAATGGTTTTGCTATCAGAGGCAGTCTGGGTGATTTGTTTATTTTTTTTTGTCAATGAATAATCACAAGCAAATTGATTTATTTTGTGTATCTGGATTCTGTAAGGCAGATTTTTCTCCAGGCCCAGATTCTCCTGCCTTCCCTGGCGCACACAGACATAGCACAGAGGCTGATGCCTTTGGGCACTACTCACATTTTCATCCTTCCCATACTAGCAGGATTTCCTCATCTGGAGTTCCAGAACACAAGGAGTAGCTGAAGAGATGAGAAGGTGAAATGGGATGGCTTGTTGTTGGATGATCTTTTAGTTTCAATGCAAACCCATTTAATATCAGGAGATAGTGAAGCCATTTATAGCATGCCTGGGCAATGCCAAATTTCTTATGTGGAAATAAAATTACTACATTCTTCTAGAAGATCCAGAGTATAATGAATGCAGGAGCAAAATCTGCTTAAAACATATTTTACTCTTAGATGAGCTTCACTAAGTAGCTCATGTTCATAAAATGCTTTTCTTCCAATGACATCCACATAAATTCATGATTTTTGGTTTTTTTGAGAAGAAATTTAAGTCTATGAATGTTGGGTTGAGTAATATCTATTTTCAGGGAGAAGTTCATTAATTGGGTTACATTTACACTTTGCCAGTTATAAACATTTACGTTCTATGCTGAATTGTTTGGTTTATCACAGCCTGTTTTGTGTCACAGTTAAGAGCGAGAGTAAAGGAAGGTGCACGCTGCTTAAGTTAAGAAGGATGCACACTTCAGGGCAAATACACATCGTATGCTTTCTACCAGAGACTTGTCACAGTGTGGCAATTCTAATCACAGCATTGGATTTTAATCTGAGAAATGCTTTTCCTTCATTAGAGAGCTGCAAATAAGAGTCCGAGAAATGAATATGTTAATAGCTCTTCCTTGTTGAAAGAAAGGTATTTAGATACTGAGTGTGTGTGTGCACTATATAAAATCAGTGTCTGTAAATGGGGCCCACAGTATATGCTACGGTCATTGTGTAATATCTTTACATGTAGGAGACATATGTAATATATAAATATATGCATACATGTCATATCCTATTCAAACATATTTTATATATTTACATGTAAAATGTGTGAATATATCTGTATAATAGGGAAATATATAGTATGTATATTCAAATATTCAAACGATATATACTATATAATGTTATAAACACATGAAATATATATGCACATGAACTTACTGCATAATATATCATATTACATGACATATAATATACTGATGTGATATATACTATGCACCCACGCAACACACACACACACACACACACAATAAATAAGCTGATTTGAAAGTTATTTTACTGGTGAGGAAGAGAAATGCTAGTGCTACTACACCATCAATGCAGAGAAGAGGCTGGAATCCCTCTCTTATGTTCCATCTACATTTTGGTTCTTGGCTGCTGGAGTAGCCTAGGTGAAATGCAGGATTTCCTTGATAATGACCATGTATCTGCTTGCATTGTGAGCTCCTATAGACCCATTTGGTCACTACTACCTGATCCTAGCAGTGACTTTCTGAGATGCTGGTCCAAATGCAACACTAAACTAGGTATTATTCTTCACGGTCTATTTTTACCAGCTCAGTGTCCTGATGTTGCCTCCTGCCGCCTGACCTTTGTAAAATCTGCCTTTCTCCCTCCCCCTAGACTAGGTGGGGCTAGACCATCCAGAGTATACCAGGAGACCAGGTCAAAGAGGAAGTGTCACTGAATTCCTCTGCCTTACTGATCTCTGGATTCCTGGATCTGCCCCTTCAGTCCTGTTCTTGTCCTCCTTTACAGTTAAGAATAGAACAATAAAACATGTTTTGTTCCATCCCTGCAGACCTATTTCTCCCCACCCACCCCTTACTGGAATATGATTGGTGGGGCATAATAAAAGGGTGAGAATTACCCACAAAACTAGATTGCATAATATCCTCATAAATTAGTCCCCAAATGACCATCAGTCATTACAAAAAAGATATCCAGGGAAAAAATTTTGAAAATATTGTATGGAATTACTGTCTTATTTTAAATCAGATGTAAACAAAACTGAGATCAGTAAAACCCTTATCAACCAGGGTTTTTTTCTCCACAAATTACTGAGTCAATTAGTGATTTATATCTAAGCAGAGTATTTCCACAGCATTCCACTCCATCATGTACACTGTCATATTGTTGAAAATAATGGACTTCTACAGTAATGTATTAGGTTGAACCATAAGAAATTACTGCTTTGTAGTTCCAAAATGGCTGGATATTGGTACCAATTGGTACCAATAGGTCAAAAATAGTTGAATACTGGCAATTTCCTATGGTTTGAACTTTATTATTATCTGGCTGATTTCCCCACCCCATGTGTCCCATGACTTTAGAAATATACCAGAATGGGGCGCCTGGCTGGCTCAGTCAGTAGAGCATGTGACTCTTGATCTGGGGGGTCCTGAGTTTCGAGCCCCACATTGTGCACAGGGGTTACTTAAAAAAAGAGAAAGAAATATACCAGAATACTCAACTGGAAGGCAAAACCTTTCACGTTTGCTTGAGTTTAGAGCAAAAATAATTAAAAGTTCTGATTTTTCAGAACTAAATTTCCTGCACAAGAACTTTCACCACTTCAAAGCCTGAGCTCCGTATACTGCGTCATATTCCAGGTGGCATCAAATGAGAACAAATTCTTGGAAAACTGAACCTGATCTTCTGGTTTCTGCTAAATACAGATAATCTTAGAATATACCTGAAAGGAACCAAACGCCCCTGCTATTATTCTCCTCCTAGCACTTAATTACATCCTTTCTTCCTTTCCCACCCTTAAATTTGAGAATTCAGAAGGAAGAGGGCACCCCGGATGTGGCATTGACCTTCTCAAAAGTCCCAAACATTTGAAAGGGCTATGAATCCCTAGTAGCTCACTCTGATTGTATAGTAGTTAGCACTCTGTGTTGTGAAAGGGTTTGAAGAATATTTTTCTTGAAGAATTTTTTTTGTCTCATCTGATCTCCATGGCTCTTGTATCTTGATAAATGCAAAGCAACCCTTATAAATTAGATTACCACATACAAACTAAACTCTTTTTCACCACAACTTCAGTTCTCCCCTTTCAGCTGGTCAGAATGTACATGAAGCCACAAGCGTTCCAGCCTTCTGTTCCCTTCTATATTCTCCAGCATTCCATTCCCTTCCTGATTTGTGTCTGACCAGGAAAGGTGTGGAAATTGTAAGCCTGTAAAGAGAGCTTGCATGCACAGTCTTTGCCAATTTCTTAAATCATAGCCAACTGGAGGACAATGGTGTAAATCCTCATCCTTTAAAGGAAGTTCCATAACGGATTAAAATGATGAGTGTCCTATGTTTATAAATGGCAGTTCAAGTACTTCAGTACCTGATATTAATATAGTTTGGAAAGAAAGGGTAGTACTTTATGTGTAATGGGTATGGAGGAGATAAACTCTTCTCCAAGTTTATAGTAACTAAAAAATGTCAATGGGCATTTATAATGCGGTAGACCTTTAAGGATTTCAGCTCTAAATAAACTGATCTGACTCATATGGACAGGGGTTTTGGCAGAAGTGGGATTGTCTAATATGCATGACACTGATTTAAAACATTCTAAATCATGATGTATCTATGCTTACATCATTGCCAAAATGATTCATCTGTGTAGGATATATTCTTATTGCCAGAGATGTCACGTATCGTCTTGGCTAGAAACACACAGTCACATCCCATTATGGCGAACTCTCAGAGTTTATCCAAATTCTTTCCTATTCTGGAATTTTGTCAGGTTAATACTGCTTGACACACGTGGTCTTAAAATTTTCCATTCTAAATCTACTGCCATTTTGGCATTTGGCTGGATCTGGCCTTATGTGACCGGCATCACACTGAGAATGTTTAGTTTGCTGAATTTTAAATGTGATGTTTACCACAGTATAGACCTGTTGTTGGCCAAGGAAATATCTGTATTAGTCTTTTTTCTAAGATACTTTTCCTTTTAAATGAGGCCATATAGTTTTAAATTTTTATTTGATATTGTATTTAGATAACATGGAAAATCAAGAGGTTTTGCTTAAATCTTAGTTTAGGCGTAGCCATTTTATGTTATAGACAGGCAAATTTTAAAACTGGACAGTTTATTGACTCATAGTGCAAAACCCTTAGCACTGCATTTCTTCCTGGTCATTTGAAATATTTATTGGTGTTTTGAGACTGGTCATCAAAAATCCAGAATTAAACATGGGCCCTAAATGCAACATTTATGAACATGCTCTTGCCTATATTTCATTTTATAATCAAATTCTGAAAACAAAGAGTTTATCTGTGAAACACAGGAGGGTGACCATCCTAAATCCAGGCACTATTGGCTTTAGAGCATATTAAGCACCCGTTACATGGTGCGAAGTATGTATTGCAGATGGGCCCTAGCTACTAAAATGCACAGCTTCTTTTCATGTTGTGACTAAGTAATTTGAGATCTCTTTGGGCTGAAAATGCACAGAAAGGTTACATTCTGATTGTCAGCAGGGAAAACTGCCATCAAATCAATGCATTAACTTTCCTCACAAATTGCAAATAAGGGAGTATTGGGTACCTGCGGCGCTTGGTCTCTTTCACCACAAATGCCAGATTTTTCTGAATTGAACTCTGACGTCAAGTTCAGTGATCTTTGGTCTCTGTGGAGTTGCGGCGCTACTATTTCTGGATTTGTTTTCTAAGGCCACTTCTCGGGTAACAGTGTCCAATCTCTTACATCCTTCCTTGCACCGATCCTAGCTGGTATATTCCTTTTTGTGCTGACTTTGATTTATGATGTTTAAAACTTCTTTAGGAAGTATAAAAAAGTTTCAAGAAATCTTAAATATCATAAATTAGTTTACTTAATAAAATTAATTTAGAGAAGTTTCAAATGTTCCATTTCATTTTACTTGGAGAATTGATTTTTTTTTTGTGAGGTCAATGTTAAGAAGTTTTGACTATTGCTATGTTGTTTTACTTAAAAATCATTTTAAGAAGCTCTAAATATTGAAGTTTTATTTTACTTAGCGCAGTTAGTTTTTAGGAAGCTTTAAATACTATACCATAATTTGGGCTCACCATTCACAACTTGGAGTGTCATCAAACCTGCGCCAGTAGTCCTTTTTCTAGTTCTGACATTCTTTCTCCTTGATCTTAAAAACCCACTGCCTCCCTCAGTTCCCCACTCCTTCCTTATTCCTGTTTTTTCTTCCTCCCACAAAAACAATCACAACAAAAACCACTACATTTTTAAAATGAAAAGCTAAAAAATAAAACCCAAGCATGGGACTAATCATAGGCAAAACATCTTCATTTCAAGAAACCTTGACTCAAGCCTCCATGGAAGCTACTACCCAGTTGCACTGAGTCTTCCAGGAACTGCCGTGGAGCCCACCATCGGTGCACATCATATTCTTGGGGTTCAAGAGGCAAGTTATGCTGCCTTCTTAATGGACTGAATTCAGGAGGAAGTATGGCAGCCCCCTTCTCTGTTGTGTTTGGCAGCAATGAGCAAAGTGACCTGGTGAATGTGTGACTTGCTTGGTCTCCGCAGGGCCCCCTTTCCCAGGAGCTACCATATATGTTTTTATTGCCCAGGTCTGCACTCCCACAGGCCTCAGAGCGTGAAGGGCAGCATGTCATTCTGCGACCTTGCAGCGCCGCCACCCTGCTTATCATTTAACTGAAAGGCAGCTGAGATCTCCTGAGTAAATTCTTTTCTTTCCTTTTGCTACCCCCCAACAGGGCATTAGGCATTCTAATAAACTCAGTCATAGTTCTTTCTCATTCAGTGAAAAATGCCACTTCATTTGTCATGTCAGTATCTGATTCCAAATGACATTTTAATTTTGCTAAAGGAATTGATGAGAAGTGGCCACAGAAAAGGGAGAAGGAAGCCCCTGGAACACTCGGCCCGCAGGAACCCTGCCATCAGGCTTGCTGGGTATGTCATCTTCCAAACCAGATGAACAGAGCAACTGATGTTGTATTATAACCACTCTGGCTTTGTTTTCACCATTATCTCTATCAGGAAATTCTTGCAGCCCCTAAGAGAGAATATACTAGGATTCTTACAGCATCATTTTAAATGATGAGTTTATAGCAAGGACAGGAAAAAAGATATCTTCTTATTTATTTCTCACTTGTTGCTTTCAAAGTTCTTGTACATTTATCATGTCCCTTTTTGTGATATTCACATCCATTCCATCCATAGGGTGGGGAAATGGAGGGTAGCAGACCCTGTCAGAGCCCAACCCATGTGCCCTCCTATTCATTATTCCGGAGCTCGTGGAAGGCTTCTCATGACAAATACCATCCACCTGGAGGATTTCTGTGGCTGCAGGAATGTGCTCAGTCTTCCCCGGGGGGGAGAGCCGTTAATGAATCATACACAGGGTTTCTGGGTACATGGCCCAGCTTGCAGCTTCCTTACCCCTCAAGGAGGATCTCTTTGAGGTGTGTTCTGTTAAGTTTCCCAAAGGTCCCCAGTGGGATTGAGCCACTGGAGCCCAAAACAGTAACCTGTCCATTAACATAGCCTGAATTTTCTTCCTTCCCTGACTCATGTTCTCACTCTCATGCTGGGGCTTCCTGGGCTCACCTCCCAAATTAATGACTTATATCTAAATCCTTTTCTTAGGGTCTGCTTCTGGGGAAGCCCCACCTAAGACACTGGGGCACCAGAAGAGATTAACATCTGCTAAATGCCACACTGCTACTTACTGGAGAACCAGGGCTAGGACCCAGGGCTTGGGACTTCTGGCACATTTACCAAATAAGTTTGCCCCTTGCCAATGGCCAGCACATTATAGAACTGGTCCCAGGACTTTTAGGCAAACGGAAGACACGATTAATGAAACAAAGTTGTTGGATGGCTACTTCTTGCCGTTTAGGAACCCAGTCACCACCAGCAGCAGGAGGTAGTAAAAAAATGAAGGGCAGTAATTACCTAGCATGACGAAAGGGACTCCCAGGAAGGTGGAATTGTATTTCCCACCAGTAAGATTGATGATCCCGGCCGCGGTGAGGGTGGCCAGGGTTATGGTCACCAACCCGAGCAGGCCCAGCCAGGGTTTGCTGCGGACGCAGTCCTGCATAGAGCAGCACAGGATGGCCATGGTGACCACCAGGATCAGGCTGGTGACCAGGTAACGTTCCGATACACGGCTGGTCTTCTGGAAATCTTCCCTCAGTGAGGAGGACGTGTAAGGGTACATTTTGACTTTGCTGTTGGATTTCTGAAACAGTCGGACAGTGTCGCAGAAGCTGGACTCCCACCTCTCAGCCACCATGTCATTGAGACTGTTGATTGACTGCAGGTAGTAGGTGAGCTGGACGGCCTCTGCGGATTTTACCCGGTCCTTGCTGTGCACAGTGACGCCTCCAAGTTGGTGTCCGTTGTACACTGCCCTCCCGTCCTTTAAGTGAGTGATCGGGTATGTGATAGCAAAATTGGTCCGGTTGGTGGCCCGAGCATTCTTTAGCTCCTCCAGAACATGCACTATGTCATCCACGATGCAAGTCTTATCATTATTCAGGATACATATGTGGGCGAATGTGTAATTAAAACCAGGCCTTGGAACCTGGATCCTGGTCACAGCAGCATGCAACTATGGGAGAAAAAAATGAAAGTCAGTTTATTACCCAAAACAAGACATCAATGCATGACATTAGCTCTGTGGATTCAAATATCTCCTTTTGGGGTGACGGAGTCACTTGTGTCATCTCCAAGCTAACGAGTTCAAATGAAATGTTATAACCTTACGATAGAAATAGGTAGTAAGGACGCAAAACTAGCATCAGCACAACCTGGGAACTTGTCAGAGATGAAAATTTTCAGGCGCTACCTCAGACCTGGTAAATCAGAAATCTCTGGAGTGGGGCCCAGAAATCTGGGTTTTCACAAGCTCCCCAGAGGATTCTGATAAAGACATGGTTTGAGAAGTGCTGGGTTAAAGCACCAGCATATTTCCACATGTTCTCTTCTTTATTTGTGACTCAGTTGGTTTATAAATCTCACATACAACTACCATCTTGAAGATGTACCAAGTGAACTAAGGTACAGGTTATGTGGAGGCGCATCCCCTCCTGCCAATTTCTAGGGCTCCTAAACGACTTCCCCATCCAATTCAGTCACTCGGTGCCATAAAAGACAAGGGGCTCACCTTGAGGGACCTCATATTCTCTGGCTTCCCTCGTCTGCTTGTATGGGAAGGAAGACATAACTGCAAGAGTCTGGCTGGGTCATGCTAAAGGAGCACAGTGGGATTTATTCTAAACACCTCACCCCAAGTCAGATTTGCCATGTCCAAGCTCTATACACCTGTGATCAATGTGGACACTGGGAATACAAGTGATCATTTAACATCTCCTACCATATGCCAGGCACAGTTCTAGGCCTTTTATGCAGATTAACCTATTTCACCCTTACAAGAAACTATGATGTAGATACAAGTACTAGGCTCATTTTACAGATGAGGAAACTGAGACGTGGTTGCTTGCCAAGGTCACACACATAGTAAGAGAGAGAGCTAGGTTATCCCAGGCAGCCTGGCTCTGGAGCTTGTGCTCCTAGGCCCTGACCACAGACCTCTAGGTTAACGATGCCGGTAGTTGAATCAAAGTTCTTGCTAGTAACTAATGGTTAAATTGGTGCTTGCACTGCCCACGTGTTAAGGTGGCCTAAAAACCCCAAATGCTCAAGTTCCGATATGTAGAAGCATATGTACTCTACAGTCTACGGTGAGAAAATAAGGCCTTTTCTCTGTAAAATGTGCCCAGACTGCAACATGAGGCCAGTGGTAGACATGTAATTGAGTGTTAAGTAAATGAGTGTGCCTGTGCCTAGCACCTGAGTGGGCTCTCACAGGAGCAGAGATAGCCACTGTGTATCTGATGAATGAAGAAAAACATTTCATATGTAAATGAAATAACGTTTAACATCCAATTGCCTCACCATGACTGTGCCATTGTAACTCATAACCTTCTGAGCGTCTCCATGACCCTGATGTATTTTCTCTTAAATCTGCTCTAGATAGATTATTTGTGAAGACAGTTTGCTGTGCATGTGCCAGGATGAGTGGGATATTTATTATGCTTTTTGAAAATGTCGGGGGGTACCAGCTGTCAAAGTCCTTTAGTTAGCACAGAGCATGAGTTGTTAATCCTAATTCTCAGTGCACCCTCAGGTTCAGGAAACACTTCACCATATTATGTTTGGCTGAAATAATTTTAAATTCTTTCCTACACACACACACACACACACACACACACACACACACACGATCACCCAGAGATACCTAAGAGATTATTTTCACAAAACTCTTACCATATGCTAAATTTTTGCTTTGGTGCTTTGGGATTAATGATGAGCAAAACGTCTCCAGTGATTTTAAACTTTGAGTGTGTCTTTTAATCCATTCTTCTCTAAGTATGGCCCAGTGAATTTTGATTAAAAGAACTTATAACTAAATTGCAAATATAAAGTTATTTTAGGGGAGAGAAGAACTGAGAGGAATTTAAAGACAAGAGAAAGTTTTGATAAGTGTTGAAAGAAAGACTTTGGGGAAAGATTCAGAATAGGCTAGAAAAGGAGTGGTATTGAAAGCATGCATATGTGTAATATTTAGTGCATTGTTTGTTCCTATGAACAGTCTAATAAATCTCCCTTAGAGTGATTACTAAATATGTCAAGAGAAAAACATTGCCAAATAAGATGGTGTTAAGCCACAGGGCTGAACCCAGTTATAGCAGGGGGATGTTTTCCACCCATTCTCTAAGGCGACCATGCCCTGCTGGGTGGGGAGTTATAAACTATTTAGTGATCTGCCAACTCTGCAGATCTGCTGCTCTGATCCCTGAGACCATAGACTGACTAAAGCAGACACTCTGTTGACTCCTGTACCACCAGATCATAGGAGGGAGACTTGGGAAAGGAGACCTGAGTGAAGTTTGAGAAGGAATGTTTCTTAATTCTCAGCACCAGAGCTGCCATGAGATCCAGCTTCTTTGAATTTCCAATGGAGAGGTGGGTACAGCATGTGTCACTCTTGCTTCTGAGTGGCAGGGAGCTGCTGAGTGACAAAGCATCCAGAAAGGAGGTGTTGGCTGAGGCCACCCACCTGGGAGGAGGTGTCTGTGGGATTCTACTGTGGGATTAATGGTGAGAGGATAATAAGAGGCATGGAGAAGAACTGAAATTCCACAGTTCTGATCTCTGGTTCTTGTGACTGTGTATCGAGTACACATATAATGTACTCTTGGCTGTCTGCATGGCCATCGGCAGGTAGGGTGCACATGCTACCTGGATATCACCCTGTGTAGGGTTTTAGAATGCCTTGATTTACTTTTCCTAAGGGAGCCTCACTTAGGACAGCAGACACATTAGTAGGTGTTCTTAGATATATTCCCAGGGGAAAAAGGAAGCCAGAGATTGAAGCTATGCCCTTTTTTTTTTCTGTATACTTAACTTTAAATTTCTGCACTGGGAAAGGAAGGTGAAAATGATGACAGGTTAGTTTATGGTGACTTCATCTTTGCCTTTAAATTAATGTTTTCTCTTGGGGCCAGAAAGGGGAAAGCAAGCCAGGAAAACATCAAGGCATGATAGTGAAATCATGACTAAGACACCTCCGTCCACGAAATGGACAACCTCCAGCCACACAAGCTTATTACTGAGCTTGGTAAGAGACCCTCGGGAAAATGGAAAAGGGAAAGTGACACAAAGTAATAGTCCTGACCCTTAATATAGTCTGAATCTGTCATGTGAATCAACACATAATCCATGTTTCCATAACTATGTATTATTCACTCAATGCACATTCAGTAAATACTCCTCAAATCACAGAAGAGATACAAGATTCAAAACAAAGGGAATATTCTAACAGTAGACAATGCCAAGCACTTTGTAGTAGGAAAGCCCAAGCCAATGTCAATCCTGATCACAATATTTTCTATTCTGTATTTGCTGCCAAAGAGGCCAGAACTGAATGTTAATTGAGATTCATTCCCAGGCTCTGAACATACCATTTCAATTGTTAGTTTCTTTGCTCTCATCACACCTCAGGTTAAGAACGATGACAGTAATAGTAACTAGTCTGCTAAGTACTTTCTTTACAATTTTAAACATTTATTTAGTATGAGTCATTGGAAACGATTAAATGATTATCCTCATTTTATAGCTGGAGCAATTGAGGCCCCAAGGATATCAGTAGCTCACCTGCACTGACCCAGTGAGTGAAGGGCGGAGGTAGGATCTTGAGGGCAGCAGGATGTGTGGCCCAAGACCAGCACAACTTTGACTGAAGACTAAGAGGATTTGGGGAGGGTTGAAGCGCTGTCAGCTCGACTGGTTCATGTGACTGGCTGTGGCTGTGACTGAGCTGTGGGATGGCCATACTTGGGGATCTGGGGCCCATGAAGAGAGACTAGACATAATCCAAAGAGCCAAACCTCATCTGTAGATGGCAGCATTACGTGGCAATATTAACAGGTAGTGAAGGGGATGGGCTTGGAGCTTACTGACTTTTCTTTTTCTCCACCCAGCTCTGTAGTTGCCAAATAAAACTTTTCATAGACAGGCTTACCAACAAGAAAGGCTGTGGGACACAATGGAATCCAGTAATAAGAAGTTGTAGCTTCAAGTCTGGCTTCTGCTGCTTCTGCTGCTTCCGTGGGAGTGTCAGAGACCCTAGGAATGTCATTCCTTCAGGTCGCAGATTTATCAGTAAAAACCAGGTGGTTGGTTTAGCTAATCTTTACAGACAGACCCGTTTGGTTCTAACACGACATAATTCTAAGATGAATGACATCCGCATACTGTACGATCAGATGCAGGGCGAGAGAAAGTTAACTTCATAAATATCAATTTGAGATTTATTATAGCTGCTTGAAGTATGCTTTTCCAACACATTGAAGTTCTTTTTAGGTCAATAACAGATCTGATAGTAGATGAAACCCAGAAAGAAAACCACAGGGTAGGGAAAATAGGTTTACTGAAAAAAAAAAAAAGACTCCCTTCTCTGAGTGATTTCCCATTCTGGGGAGGCACTGGCTCTTCTAATCCCCTTCTGCCAGAGCCTGGGACAAAGCCAGTGTGGGCTGCCGGTCACGACAGGCCAGAGTCTAATTTCCTCTCTGCCTCTCCTTGGCACACTCAGATCTTCCTCAGAAGACAGCAGGGGCACCTTGTAGAGAGTACAGAAAGGATCTGGGAGGAAGGAAGTGTCTGCTCCTGAGTGGTCATTAACATAGGAAAAATACCTGTGGGTTCACAGGATCTTCTACAATACCTTTCAGCCCCTCTTTGTATTTGTTTTTTATTGAAAAGGGGGAGAGTCAAGGCCAGAAGACCACTCTGCCAGGCAGGGCAATTAACGGGCTCTGGGAGCAGCATCAAGCTGTCCCCAGCAATCTCACCTGTGAGGAGAGACCGGCAGGAGGTGAGGGTCCCCAGCTCCCTAGGGAGAATCAGTCTGATGACCCACCTTTATCAGCAGTCTTCCTTCCTTTGCCTCGCCTTCCTACCACCTCCTTCTTCCTGTCACAGATAGGCTGCACTCATTAAAACAACAATTTTTTTAAAGACTGCATTTTTAAGGAATCTCTACACCCAACGTGGAGCTTGAACTTAGAACCCGGAGATCAAGAGTCTCCTGCTCTATCCTGCTGAGCCAGCCAGCCGGGCACCCCCATTAAAACACTTTAAAAAGGGAGGTATTTAGTTAGCTTTTCTAACTTACGTCATTTGCCCCCAAGTAATCACCTTCAAAGTGACGCTAAATCAAAATTGCTTTAAAAATGCTTTCAAGGAATAACTGGTTTTCACCCCCAAGAGAAATCTTTTCTTTGTTGAATCCCTCCAAATTCCACATCTTAATCTGGGTCTATATTCTACAACTGTAAATGGGTAAGAACTGACTGGCAAGGGATCCTCACCCAGGACACGAGAAAACACCTTGAAGTGGATGGACCTGGTCTCAGCAGTTCATCAATTACGCTAGCTCCCTTGGTGTTATGTTCTGTCTTTGCATGATCTCACTCTCACCCACTCTCTTTCCTCTTCTTTTAATAGAAATGCATTACATCAGAACACCAGAAGTCGCAAGTTGGGGATTGTTACTGTGATTCATTTGTAGTGCAGCCAAAAGCAAGTTAGTCATCCCTTAATAAGTGAACAGAAATATCATTCTGCCTTTGAAACATTACATGTTTGGAGGACACCACATTTAAGCTGTGGATGTAGCCAAACAAGTGACTATCTGTCTACACGCTTCTTCTACACATGTGTGCCCAGTGTCGGCCTGACCTGCTCTAGTGTCAAATGACAAATGGGTACCTCTATCAATACTGTAGTGTTGGTGGACCTCTGGGACAGTTGGATGTGTCTGTTGTTCTCCTTGCTTTACCACCAGGGGGTAAACACTCTTGTTGCTGATGTTGACACTAAAAAGCAGCCAAGAGAGCCCCACATTGTAATTCCCCAAACAGGCTGTTTTGTCTTTACAGCCTTGGCTGAAAAAGCAATGCAGCTTTCAATCTGAAGCGAATAAATCTGAGATTTTAGAAACAAAAAACAGTAATGATGAAGGAAAAGGAAAGTATAATATCTCCTTGCAACTTTGGCCCAATTCCACGTTGGTCTGGAGGAAAAGACAATGTGGTGAGGCAGAGGTCTGGTAACCTCTATTTCCATAGTCTGGGGGAAATTTTCATGCAGTCTTAATTTAAAAAATTCGTTGATAGCATGAAGACCCCTGGAAAAGTGTTATGTTCAGCTTTCTGATTAAAGTGGTTATCTTTTAATCCCATTGTCCTCACTTGACTTTCCTGGTTAGGATTAAGCTCTGGGTAAGCACGTTTGTGGGTCATGAGTTTTGCTGAGTATCTCTAAGAGCGCAGGATGCTCTCAGGAGTGGGAGCCTTCAAGAACATGTATCCTGCCACTTCCCTGCTCGAAACCCTCCAGTGCTTCCTCATGGTACTGAGAACCAATACCTAAGTCCTGGCAGTGGCCAACAAGATGGTACACTGTCCCTGCTGACATCTTGGGACTCACATCTCCCCATGCCCTAGTCACATGGCCTGTCTCTCTCTTAATTCTGCTCGGCGTGCCCTTCCTCCACACAGCCTCGCTTCTTTTACTTCCCTGCTCAGAAGTAATCGGTTACCTTGACCTCACCCCCCATTTTTAAAAACACAGTATCCCTCGTCATCACCATCATTCTTTCTCACGTAAAGGTTTTCATGGCACAAACTGTGATATGACGTGGCATTACACATCTGTTTCTTCATTCTGCTGCCCCCGCTAGAAGCCCCACGCCGGTGGGTCTGTCTACTGGGTCCGCTTCTACATCTTTGCTGCCTCGAACGGTTCCTCCCACATATGCTCAGTAGGTACGGAGTGGACATATGAATATAATACTCTTGCGAGTGACTGGATTTTAGTCTGTGTTGTGGGCCAGAGGCAGGTCAAATGGAGTGATAGAGTGTGTGCATTTTGTAAACTCTAGAGGGCTATGCAAAGCTGACCGCAGTTATCCTGCAGCGGGCAAGCACGGGGTGGTGTTTCTCCTGGTAAATGTCTTACAGCCATCCACAGAGGACCTAGAGTTGACTCCTGATCATCCTGCGGGCCCTGATCTTTCCTGGGTTTTGACAGTATCTTGTGCTTTAGTGGGAAGGACATGGGTTATGAGGTCAGAATGCCACAAGTGCAAATCCTGCCTCTGTTGGTGGTACCTATGGGACCATAGCAGACACGGCTGGGCCCTGTCCCTGTCTTCTCACGACTTCGGTGCACACTGGCCCTCCTTCCAGCCTGATGCGGGAATACTAGGGCATTAACATACTATCTTAGTCCCAAGCAGCCTGGAGCTATGACTAAAAACAGTTTGTGTATAAATACTCCAGCTCCCTGTCCCTAAGGTGCGATGACTCCATTGCATGTGTTCCCCACCAGTTCCCGGAGTTTCCCAGCAGGATTAGGCTGCTTGTTGCCCAGAGGGTAACTAGCTTGACAGGGGCCCTATAACTTACTGCTTTTCTTCCCTGTTGTATGTTGCCATTCTCTGACCAGAGCTTCCTGGGATCGTCTTCCAGAGAGACTCCTCGTATGAGCCCTTGACTCTGGGTCAACTTTTGGAGGAACCCAAACTAAGACAATGACTTCAGGCATTTAATTCCATTTCATTATTTGTAAAGTGGGGTCATAGGGTCATTACGAGGATCAAGTGTGGGAAGATAGAAAAGGTGTCTGCCCTGGCCTTTATTATTGGATTAAGCCATATGAAATTGCCATAGTGTAGGTAACAAAGTGGTTCGGTGTTGACAATTTTATGTAGTTCACCTAACTGACCTTCAGTTGTTTCCCCCCTCTTGGTCCCTCTTCCTTTCCAAGAGTCCTGACAAAACCAGGGATCCCCTCGTTGGAGCACCAGACAATCTTATTTGGTTTCCAAGGTATGGTTTGGTGGTACCAGGACAGGCTTTTAGGAAAAAGACAAGAGTTCTGGGCTGGGAAAGATCTCACACATCCACAAATAATGCTGTACAATGAGCCTCTGTGTGCAGCTGGAATTCATACTTGTAGCAGTTTCGGCTTGAAAGAAAAGAATGTAGAGCACCATATAACCCACATCCCTGAAATATTTGAAACTGCAAATAATTAATCATGATGTTAAATCTATAAAATCATGAAAAAGTGTCTCTATCAGATGAACTCTTTGGCAATTTTTTTTCCTTCCAATGATTTACTAAGTTTCTCATGAGCACTGAGTTTGAGAACAGTGTAAATTATGGCTGATAAAAGAAGAAACAAGAAAAAAGTTCCACCTAATGACATGGTAATAGCAATCCTGAATGATGGACTGTGAGCTCTCCGAGGCTGAGCATGTGATGTAGTTCATAAACGAGTGGATTACCTGATACTGCATTTTTTCCCACAGGAAATAATTTTTTTCTTTTGTTTTGTTATCAAGCTTCTCTAACAAAACTACTGCCCTTAAGAATCACAGGGGTGATCCCAGCCACTGCCCTTCTTTTCCAGATCTGCAGGGGCCTTATGGAGCAGACAGTCAAGGCTGTGATGGTGTCTGTGATTCACCTTGTCTGGGCCTTGACCCTTCTGGGAAGTGCTAACGTTGGTGGACTAATTTGGCTTGGGCACTTGGTAATTGTGTGATCCTGGACAATAAGTTGTAACAGCTCTCTGTGCCTCCCTTTCCTTATCTATAAAAAGTGGGGCCTAGAGGAACTATGATGAGTACTATCTAGTAGGATTGCTGGAGGATAAATGAGAAACTGAATATGAACTTCTCAATATCACCTCTGACACATGAGTGGTACCCAGTATAGGTTTGTTAGCAAAAACAAAATGCCCCATTTCTATCCTCTGTTTTGCCTTGTCCCCCATGTTTTTTTTCCTCTAACTGAACAACTGTTTCTCAGTTGTTCTTGAAAAGCATATTCAGTGCAATGTAAAGGTGACATATTTTTGCTCACATCTTCCCTGAGAGACTGAGGGGTAGATGCATGCATCAATACACAGATTTGAAGAGAACAGCTGGGCTGTATGTGTTTAAAAGCTGGCGCTCCCTGATTCCAGGATCAGCTCCAGCCTGACACCATCCCACCTTTCCCAAAGGTGAGCTGCCTATTTCGATTACCACGCACATCAGACCAGGCAGGGAACTGTGGCAGAGGCAAAAGGAGGAAACTAAGAGGTCTGAAGGGCCTACTACTTGCTGGGTTTTGTGCAGAGAACACTGCATCTGTTACCTCATTTAATCCTCATGGCAACTCAGGGAGGTAGATGGTACATCCACATTTGCAGGTGGGGAAACTGAGCCACAAGGAGCTTAAATAACTTGCCCCTAGTCTCATATTTAGGATGTGAATCAGCCCACATTTAAATCCTGGGCTTGGAACATTGTCCCCTCATGGGAGTTCCTTTGGCAGAGTGAAGACTTCACACCCTTATCTCTGTGCCTTGGTGATTGGGATATTGAGGAACCTATGGTTGGGTATCAGGCTTCAGCACAGTCTAGCCACAGTGGGAGATGTTTAGCAGCAGTTACAAATTGAAAGGGGTGGTGATGTAGCAAGGTCAAGAGGCTGAACATGACAAAGCAGCCTAGCAGAAGTGGCAAGACTCAAGTACTGAACATTGAGGCCCAGCCAATGCCGGATATTTACAACAGAAACCTCAGGGAGAAGCCACAACCTTGTTACTAAAATGACAGGCATGTATGACTGGCTGAAGATGAAGAAGACAGATGTGTGAAGAGATGAGACTTTCATCAGTCCAAATAACATCCTTTCTGTCTTGCATGTTTCCTGTGTGACTGCCCACTTCCCACCCCATGCATACACAGAAGGAAAAAGAGAAAAAAGTACTTTACAGAACATACTAGTGGAAAGGGCTGGCAATTTGGGAATTTATTGCAAAACACTAGGCTGAAATTGGTTATACTGCAGGATGTGGGTATCACCACTCCCACAAGGCTGTTTAACACCAGAATATATATGCTCCATGAGGGCAAGGAGTGTTTCACTGCATCTTGTATCCCTGGCACAGACAGGAAGCCCAACAAAGTACTGACTGAACTTTCTGTGTTTGTTCCTTCTTGCTGATTTATATTTTCTCTGGTGACATTGAATGATACTTCATTTGTACCCAAAGGCTACTGTGCTACATGCATATCATTTCCATCTTAAATAAACCGATGACATTGAATTTAGTCCTGTCGCTTACACACTGCAGACATAAATGGCTGATCTCATTAGATAAATGGATATGGTTAGACTATAATCTAAAGAATATAAGAGCAGAGAAGCACTTTAGGTAGGAGATTGGGTACTGAAATAATTATGTATTATACTTAATTATAGAGTAGTTTGAATTTTTATTGTGTATTTGTTGGATTTCTGTTTTTGGAGGGGAATTCTTTTTAAATACAGAAAAGTTTAGAGACTAGTATAAAAACTCTCATGTACCTACATCCAATGTCATGTCTATTTGAAGATTCTGCCCACCCCCCCATGTTAATGTTGTCAGTAGGTAGGGTGATCATATAATTTATCATCCAGACTGGAACACTTTTGAGAGTGCAGGAGGGCACTGTTAATTTCACAGAAACACTAGGCATGATGGAACCATCACAAGCAAAGCAGGATACTCTCCTTATCTATGAGTATCTCAGAGTATGTGAGCACTGATGTAACTTCATCCATTTATGCCTCCCAGTGGGCATGAGATGGCAGTCCTTTGGTTTGCAGACCCATCCCTGCTGATGGAACCTAGACTTTTACTATAGGTGACACTAACCCGTCATCAGACAGTCCTCCAGTAAAGGAATCTGGGAAAACTACTTCCGTCTGTACTTCCTACCCTCCCACCATTGCAACTTCCTTCCATGGTAAGGCTCTGATGTTTTGCAGAATTCAGCTGTCATGTAGCCCAGTTCTGCTCTCTAATGCAGAGGTGGAGTGTATCTATAGTGTCCTCAGAATATTCCATCTACCTGCCCTAGGCACACGAGCCCTGCTGGAATTGACAGATCGCTTCCACTCGGTTTTCTCAGTGACGTGGCTTCACCCAGCCAGGAGCAAAGATTGCTTTTGTGTCCAAAGATGTCACTCTGGGTGATTCTGCCTTGCATTAATGCTGGCAATGGCTCACAGATTTGGCTGATTACATTTTTCAAGGCTCACACATGTAAAGTCTGTGATGGGTCTCACATAGGCAAAGGTGGGAGGCCAGAGCATTTTTGCTTTGTTGGGAAAAAGTCTTTTCCATTTCATCACCAATTATAGCAACGAACCATTTACTCAACATGTATCAAGTGTCTACACTATGTTGGATATTAAAAAAAGCCCTGGGAAGATAAAGAACATCAAGACAGTTTTACCCTGAAGAAACTTAAGAATCTAGCAGGACTTCAGGCAGAGTCTCAGAATTGGTTAGCACATGGAAACCACAAAATGAAGTAAAGTGTTATAGTTCCATGACAGAAGTAGCGAAAGGGTATAATGGGGCTAAAGGGGACTAATGTGTTGGTGTGTGTGTGTGTACAAGTGCATGCGCACAGCACGTGTGTAGCAGTGGGAAGGGCATGGTGAAATACAGAGTTGGAGAGGAAATGGGGCCAGATGGGGGAAGATCTTCCCATTCACCCATTCAAGGAATATTTCTTAGTAGCTCTTAGTAAATCTTACATCAGGCTGTGTGAACAAGACAGGTAGGACTCTGCCTTCACAGAGCATTCAAACTCTGAGAGATACAGACAACAACAAGGCAGCTACAAGATTTGCATGGAGAAGTGGGAAAGGGCATCTATGGCAGCCTTGCAGATACCAGGAAAGACTTCTTGGAGGAAGTGACTTATAAATTAGCACCTGAAGAATGAGGAGAAATTAACCACAGACAGAGGGTTGGCATGAGGGTATGGAACTCGTGGCGACGCTATGAGCAAAGTCTGAGAGGCACAAAATGGATGTCAGGGGAAACAGAAGTGGTTCAGGCTGGTGGGAGAACACAGGAGAGCTGGAGGCAAACAACGTCCAAATCACACAGGGCCTTGTCTGCTAAACTTGAGAGACAGACTTTGTCCTGTAGCAACTGGGAATCAATGAAGAGTTTCAAGCAGGGGATGAGATGATCAGAACTGTGGGCAGATTACTCTCTCTGCGGTGTGGTAGACAGCCTGGGAAGGCTGGAAAGCAGAGGCAGGGAGATGGAAAAGAAGGTCTGAAGCACAGTGTACATATGGGCATGAAGGAGGCAGAACATTCATGTCTCTACCTTTTTAGAGATCTGGATGGCTTAGCCCAGGGAGTAAGCCAGATACTCAAATTTGATGACAATGTTTAGATCCATGGTACCGATTAAACATTCGAGCTGCATTTCCTAGGTTTGGTCTTAATGTGTCATCTATCAATTGTGGATTTATTAATGTGCAGATCTAGCTGATGTGTGGCCTTGAACTTTTCTGTATGTATGCTTCTAAACTGCAGTAATAGACCACACAAGTACAGAAGTTCTTGGCCAATTGCTTCAAGTTCCTCTGTAGCAGATGCACTTGGCATTCTACTCGCATCCTCTGGTGCTTACCTCTTGAGAGCACACCTGCCCGACTGCAAATGCCAGCACCCATGCTTCTTTGTCAGAGAGCCCACTTTGCCATCTGCTTGGCAAACCAGAAGTTCTGGGGCATTAACACCCCCTGGGAACAGACTTCAACCAATGATAGATGGGAGTTGGCATGGAAATGCCCAGTTTCCCTCCCCATGGGTGGGACTATTCATGGGTGAGTGTGTTTTAAATTGGTTCCCAGAGCTTCCCCAGTGGGGGTGTGCTCCATTTGCTTCCAGCCATGGCCAGCCTGATCACACACTCTGTTAGGCTCCTTCCCCTTTCTGTCTTGCTGCCCTGTCCCCCACCCCACTTCTGGTTGCCCTACCCCTCCCAAACAAACTGCCTTTACTTGATTTGTTGTTTCAAGGTCAGCTTCTGTGGGAACCCAAAATAAGATAATGTCTAACAATGGTCAAAGCCTCTGGAATTAGAGTTACCTGCTGTTCACAAAACACTAAAGCATTCTAAAGCCAACTGCTCATTTCCTGTGTATTCAAATATGGTTATGTCAAAAAAAAAAAGACTCTTAACTCTAGAGAACAAACTGATGGTTGCCAGAGGGGAGGTGGGTGGGTGGGTTGGGTGAAACAGGAGATTTGGATTAAGGGATGCACTTGTCAGGATGAGCACCGGGTGATGTACGGAAGTGTTGAATTGCTATATTGTGCACCTGAAACTAATACTACACTGTAGGTTAACTATACTGGAACTTAATAAGAACTTAAAAAAATAAAAAGTATTTAGAGCCCCCCACCCAAAAACCTCTCAAAACCAAATATGGTTATGTCAAAATAAAACAACCCTTAGGGAATAGAGTTAGGTTCTTTCGAGTTCCTGTTCATACTCAGTCTTTTGATGCTGGACACATTTTTGGGGATGATGCCAACTTGCATACAGTAGGTATGCAACAAATATTTCTCAAGTGGCTCTGAAAAGTTCATGAATGTAGATGGCCGATGCTATCCGCTGCACTTCTCTCTCATTTGGGATATAGTCCAGTCTTTTCATTCAAGTGTAAAGCTAATCACATGTTGGGTCCAGGGTATACTGATGACAAGAAGGCACCATAATTCCTCAAGAAGGGCTTAGGCCTGCATACTGATGGGAACAGAGAACTGTGAGGAGACATGATCTCTCATCTTTCTTCTTGCTGATGATAAAGAAAGCAGGCATTTCTTTGACTTTTACTTTATTTGAAAAAAAAAACCCACTCAAGAGACACAGCAGCTTCTTTGCATCCTTCTGGAGTATGTCAGCAGGTAAGGTCTCAGGCTTCAGTGTTCTCTGTTGACAGCAAATGCTGGAATATTGCCCAAGTTGGATGAGAGTCCCTATCTTTACATTTCTGGATTTCTGCTGTTATGGCGGTCGGTGTGTGGGCGAGACAGCTGATGTGTTCACTGGATTCCTTCCCAGGCAGTGATGTGCCTGGGGAGTACGTGCTGGTGGAGGCAGATTCTTCATGCGTCGGCCCCGCTGCCGGTACAGGTGTGGAAAGGCTCCATGATGGCAGTGTGTTGGATGTCAGGAAAACTGAGCCGACTTGTCTGCCAAGATTCAGGCCATCTTTCTTGTCGTTCCTCACCATTGCTGGAATGGTAGTCTAACTCTTCCACCTTATTAGCAGGATCACTGAATAGAATGTGTGTGTGTATACGCTTCATTATTGAGGTATAACATTTATATAGTAAAGTATACAAATCTTGAGCACACGGCTCAATGAATTTTATACATACGTACATACATATACAGGTACTGCTCAGATCCAGGCGGGACAGCTACAGCCCCGGGAGGCTCCCTCATTTCCCCTCACAGTCGATACCCCCACCAACCCCAGGGCAAAATTATTCTGATTTCTAGCAACATTGATTAGCTTTGCTTATTCCTGAGTGTCTGAGAAATGCAACCATGCCGTAGGTACTGTTTTACATCTGCCGCCTTTCACTCATCCCACAGCTCGTGAGATTCATCCGTGTCATGTTTATCAGTAGTTTATTTCTTTTTGCTGTGTAGTATTTCATTGCCTGAAGGATACCAGAATTTACTGTTCTTTCCTGTTGGAGGACCTTTTGGGTTGTTTCCAGTTTGGGGTTTTTATAAATAACACTGCTGTGAACATTCTTGTGCAAATCCTTTGGTGGACATACACGGTCATTTCTTTTAGGTATATACGTGTTGCTAAGTGCTTAACAGTAAATTCTGTAACAAAAATAGCTCTGATGGCCAATTTCAAGCTCCCTAGGGGATGTGAGTTAAGAAGAGATATGCCAGACCTGCTCTCAGGTGCCAGGAGGGGGGGTGCCTGCCTCAGGATATCACTGGGTGGGCAGATCCAGGAGTGGAATTTGGAGACCAGCAAGTAAGCATATATTTAAAGTTTTCCAAAGTGATCGTACCATTTTACATCCCACCAGCAATGGGTCAAAGTCCTAGTTGCCCCATATCCTTAGCAACGCTTTGTATTACCAGTCTTTGAAGTTTTCATCATTCTGGCAAATGTGTACCAGTATCTTATTTTGGTTTTGATTTGTGTTTCCACAATGCCGGAAGCAAAGCCCCTTTGCACAAGCACATGAACCCTGTGGCTGTCCTCTTTTCCAGAGGGCCTGTTCCAGCCTTTTGCCCCTTCGGATAGTGGGTTGTTTTGTCTTTTCCTTATTGATTTGTAGGAGAAGATCTAAATCAAGACAATTGAGAGTGACTGGAAAGACTTCCAGAAAGAAGAGCTCCAGAGGCAGGCTGGCATGCTAGAAAGAACCTTACATTGGGGTCATACAGACTTGTGTTCACAGCGAACTAAGTTAGTGATTACCTGATAACCTTGAGCAGATTCCCTTTCTTGAGCCTGTTTCCTCATCATCAGGGAGGCATTTCTATCTAGAAGTGTCGGTGAGTTCTGAATGAGACAATGGAGAGAGAGCACCTGGCAGAAGAGCACATCACAGGTTCTTAGTAAATGGTGGAACCTCTCCCCACCTCAGTCAGAAGTGTGCCCTTTCGCCCATGGGTTCCTATTCATGAAACACGTGATGGTTTTTCTTTAATGCCTGGAAATCCCATATTCTTCCTGGCAGACTAGTGGTGTTCTTGTCATAGAGCAACTCCCTGTCTCTTGATGTGAGGGTTTCATTCTTTGTGAGAAGCAGCACGTGTCTTTCTGTGGGAGGCACAATGGCAAGGCTTGCTATCACGGCATTCTGCCGTGCCTTATTTGATGTGACTCAGGGAGGATCTGCAGGGCACTCTTTAGAGCCCCGTCCTCTCTTTGAGGGAGAAGCAGCTCCAGGCCAAGAGCCGTAAGAAGTGGGCTGTGTTGGAAAGGTCTGCCGAGTGAGCAGTCAAGTCCTGGTCCCCAGCCCTCCCTTCCAGGAGTTAGAACTTATGAGGAGTGATGGATCTGACTCATGCATCATCTCCTCCAGGAAGCCTGCCCTGGAAAAGCAGATGAGGTCCTTCCTGGTCCCCCGTATGGGGACATGTCTCTCATCACTTGCCATGTCATAAGGACATCTTTCAGCTCTTTGAGACCTATTCTTTGTTACATCCCTCCTCCCAGCACTGTGCAGGCACACAGTACTCAAGACAGAAACTTTATGGACAAGCCAACAAACTGTTGTCCCATCACCTTGCCATCATGGCATGCATCCAACAGCTTCCAGGTCTGTGTCCTGAAACCTAGTTAAATACTGTGACAGACTGGACTGAGCAGAAGTACTAGCTAGTTCTCGAAGACTTGGGGGAAAAAAGCAAAACAAACAAAAAGGCAAACAAACAAGGGGAACCAGAACAGGTTGGAAAAGATGACTGTTAGAATGAATGTATGTACTTTTATGTCAAAAGGTAAAGATGTCGTGGCAGTTTACACATAAAACTAAATAACATAGCAATGCTTTTCCAGCCCAGCCCTCAGGGGAATACACAGGCAGATATTAATATATGCAGCTCCCGAAAGAACAAGACCTTAGAATTAGGAATAAAGAGATATTTAAACTCTTGGTCTATCATTTCCACTCTCCTTTCCCAAGCTTTAGTAGCTATATCAGAATCAATATAAACAAGCCTGCAGATCACAAACTAAGTTTAGATTCATTTAAGAAATGGATGAGCTTGGGTGTTACTCTGTTACCTTGTAAATAACATAGCTAGTAGAAAGCTGAGATGGAATAGAAGAACCTGGAACACAGAAGTAGCCCTGTAAATGCCACCTTAACATTTTTTTTCACATTAACCATTTAAAAGAATCATTAAACTGTGCGATGTGCTTACATGTTATTATAATGGTTACAAACAGGTTTTGTAACTTTTCTTTTTAGCTTAAAAAATGGGCAAAAATGCCCTTAGAGGGGAAAATTGAAATGCTAAAGAGCAGACCATTTTGAAATGGAAGCATTTTCACGTGGCTTCGCACACAACTTTATAAAGACAGCTCCCAATAGGCAGCGAGCAACTCTCGGGAAACCCAGATTGTTTTTATGAGCGGAGACTGGTGGCTTTGGCAGGTCACCCTGTAAGGCAATCCATTAGCCATTGACTGCTTCCCACTTGCGGCTCTGAAAGCTTGGTGCATGCTCCCAGAACACCTTCCATACAGTCTGGGGGTTTATTAGCAGAGAGTGCTGACTTCAGAGGCTCTGTGTGCCTGCTGCCCCAGGAGAGGGGGGCCAACGACCACACTCCACACCTGTTGCAGAGTTTGGATGGATTCCAAAACACAGCCTCATAGGAGTAAAAACCAACCAACCCAACACGAAAGACTTAGGTGGAGGAAGATGGAAAGAGTACCTGGGTGGATTTAGGACAGAGGTTGGGAGGGGCTTTCTAGAATCTGCAGAGGGACCAGGAGCAGTAAAAACAAGGAAATTCACCTTGTTCCCAAAGCATTTAGCACAGCCTCCTGAAGATTTCTTTGTTTTTATAAATGTTTCAGAATTTGGGGTTAACAGAAAGTTGTTTTTAATAAGCTGAGGTGATATTTAGATAACACAAACAATTGAACTAAGGTCTTTTTTTTTTTCATTTAAAAATAGATTTGTTTAGATAAGCCATGAGAAGATAGCTAGGTTGCAAGGATTATGGATTTATACATTTTAACTCCCAAGTTTTACGATTCTATGCAACATAAAACAAGTGGAAGAGGAAGGGCTACCTCCCTAATTTATCCTGGCTGTCTCTTTGCTGCCTCCTCGTCTGCTGGTTAGCGGCACGACTGGATTGAAAACCTGTGAGGTTTACCCTGCACTTCCCGCCTCCTCAGCCAAAGCCAGCTGCTCTCAACCCTGCTCATTTGGACCACCTGTGGAACGCTACAAACTCAGATGCCTGGGCCCAGCCTCACCCCTTGGAATCCGAATCTCTTGGCGAGGGCTCAGGCATCTGTATTGTAAAAAGGTTCCCAGGGGCCTATACACACAGCCAGTGTTGACAATCCTTGAGTCACTCAACATATCTTGTTGATTTCACCTCCCAAATCTCGCAAATCCATCCTCTTGTGTTCCATTTCCATTGCTCCTGATTCGGTTCTGGCCCTGATGATCTATCTGGACGACAGACACTGCTTCCTAACTCATTTTTTTTTTTTTTTGCTTTTAGTCAGTCCTCCAAACTGCTACCAGATTTATTTTTCCAAAACACAAATTCAGACCTGTCATCCCTCTGCTTTAAATCCTCCAATGTCTCCCTTCCGAATGAATGCCGGAACCTGTTTATTTCTTAGATGATGATGGAGAACAGCTGTTCCTCATCCTAGGCAGGCTCTCTCTTAGCTTAAAATGCTTTCTTTTTCACTTTTTATTTTAAAATAATTTAAGACTCGCAAGAAGATGTCAGTATAGATCAGAGTTCCCATGTATCCATCATCCAGCTTCCCCTAATGATAACTTCTTACATAACCATAGCACATGATCAAAACCATGAAACTGACTTTGGTACAATACTATTAACTACAGGTCTTATTTCAGTTTCTCCAGGTTTAAATGTGTGGGCACAGACATAGAATGCTATGACATTTTATCACATGGGCTAAATACAGTTTAAAAAGTATCTCTTTTTCTGGGGCGCCTGGGTGGCACAGCAGTTAAGCGTCTGCCTTTGGCTCAGGGAGTGATCCCGGCATTATGGGATCGAGCCCCACATTAGGCTCTTCTGCTATGAGCCTGCTTCTTCCTCTCCCACTCCCCCTGCTTGTGTTCCCTCTCTCGCTGGCTGTCTCTATCTCTGTCGAATAAATAAATAAAATCTTAAAAAAAAAGTATCTCTTTTTCTATGTAGCAGTGGTTCTGGACTGTGGTTGCACAGAAGTTCCTGGGGGACCTTTAAAAAAGTACCCATGTCTGGCCCCACTCTAGATCATGCTTTAGTCTGGCATTTATCAGATTTTCATGTGTACACAAATCAATGGGGGATCTTGTAAAAATGCAGACCCTGATCTAGTAGGTCTGGGTGGAGCCTGGGATTCTGCCTATCTAACATGGTGCCAGGGGATGCCACTGCTGTTGCTGCCAGTCTCTGGACCACATGTGAAGGAGGCCACCCTGTTCCCAGACACATAGAATGAGAATCTATGGGAGTGAGACTGAGGCATGGTATATGTGAATCCCTCCAGTGATTCTACCATGTAGTCAGAGTTGAGAACCACTTAGGTATGTGATGGAATTTGAAGACTATGTCACCCTTGGAGGTCACAGTATTCCTGTATTTGAACCATTCTAGGTCATGTCAATCTCCTCTGATGAATAATACAAATGCCAACCAACTTTTGGAGTTAAGAAATCCTTCTTGCAGGCGCCTGGGTGGCTCAGTAGGTGAAGCGTCTGCCTTCAGCTCAGGTCATGATCCCAGGGTCCTGGGATTGAGTCCTGCATTAGGCTCCCTGCTCTACAGGGAGTCTGTTTCTCCCTCTCCCACTCATTCTCTCAATCTCTCTCTCTCAAATAAATAAATAAAAATCTTTAGAAAAAAGAAATCCTTCTTTCTACATAACCCACTTTGTTTTTCTGAAATTTAGAAGTATCCAGTGTGAACTCTCTCAACTTGCCTTTCACTTCAATTTCTTCTCTGTACTTTTGCCCATCTTGAGACAAAAGGGAAGGTGAGACTCTTCGTTTTCAAACCAAATTCTGCTAAAGAGATGGCTTCCGATTTACTACCTGTTACTACCTCATTGCCTTGTCAATTGCCCTCCAAGCCCATAGATATTAGTCAAATGCTCACTTTCTTTAGCATTTGACAAGATGCACTTTTGGCTACCGACCTTGTTTTCTGTCTACCGACCTTGTTTTCTGTCTTGCAGAGAAAACCCCAAGCCATCACTTAGAGATTACCTTCAACTTGCTATCACCACATCCATACAAATATCCATGTCTATCTGTTTCTGTCCTCTCATTCTGTGGAAATCAAGGCCATGACACTTCCTCTAAGATCTATTTCTTCCATTGGGTTTTGGTTTTCCTTTCCTTCTTCCTAGTCTTGTTAATCTCCTCTAACATGTATTCTATTTCTACTAGTTCCTTCCCATGAGCTTTGAGATACACTCATGTCTCTCTCATGTTAAAAAAAAAAGGCCTCAGTGACCCCACTTCACTTCCAATTTCTGCCACATCTCCCCTTCTGTAAGGAGCTCTTTACATTTTCTGTCTCCAACTACACTTCAGAGAATGATTCATGCTTGCTAACTTCATTTCCTCACCTCCCACTCACTTCTCAAACCACTCCATTCTAGACTCTATCCCAGCACTCAACCAAAACTCAACAATGACTTCTAAGCATGTATGTCCAGTGGCTACTTCTCAGTCTTCACTTTCCTAAACTCCTAGCAGGTGCTTACAGTTAAGGCAATAATGTGGGTCAAAGTAATACTTTAAAAATATCTAAGATGGGTGCCTGGGTGGCTCAGCCATTAAGCTTCTGCCTTCAGCTCAGGTCATGATCCCAGAGTCTTGGGGTTGAGCCCCGCATTGGGCTCCCTGCTCTGTGGAAGCCTGCTTCTCCCTCTCACACTCCCCTTTGCTTGTGTTCCCTCTCTCGCTGTCTCTGTCAAATAAATAAATAAATAAATAAATAAATAAATAAATAAAATCTTTAAAAAAAACTAAGGTGGTTAAGCATGTTGAGCTTTTCAAAGGGAATCCAGTGAGCTCCATTAAAATGTGGGTGTGCTTTCTTCACTGCTGCATCCTCTACTATATGCCTGGCAAGCAAAGGTGTTCAATAAATATGTGTGGTTTGACCTAAACCCTACCTCTCTGCCATGATGAATTCCGTGACAAGAATTTCTCCTCTCCTCCTACCTCTTAACCTGGCTTTCCAGTGTCTGTCTGACTCTTCTACCTTTGCCTACCTTGTAAATCTGATATTACTTAAGATTCTGTCTCTGGCACTTCTGATTTTTTTCACATTTAAATGCATTCTTCTTAGGCAATGAATTCTACTGCCATGGTTTGTCTTGTCACCTTTATGCTGCCCAATCACTGGATCACATCAATACCTCACCTCTCTTCTAGACTCTAGATCTGAATTTCCAGCTGCCTCCTAAAGCTTTGCAAATCCATATTATGGCACTATTTCAACTGGTATATATCCAACAGCAGAATCTTTTCCTCCAGATTTTTCTCCTACTGCTTCCTATTATGGTTACTAGCATCCTCTTTCTACTTACTCAGGTGGGAAACCTCTAAGCCAATGTCACCTTTTTCCCTTTGTTACTCACACATCTAGTGAACCTCAAGTCCTATTATTTCCACCTCCCTATTTTAGGGATAGTATTTTCCATGTGTTTTGAAGCATATTAGTTCCTTGGGATGTTAATAGGGGTCACTAAAAAAGTAAAAAGTGTCCATGACCAAATAAACTTAAGAAATGCTGAACTGGACAGAGTGAAATAGATTTCCTTGGAAAGCCTTTGATATGCTAACATGCATTCAATATGGGGGATCTGATATGGAGATACCATAAACATTGTTTCCCAGTGTTATTTTGTCACACAACCCCCCCCTTTTTTTGCAACATCAAAGAAAACTTTCCTAAAAGACATTTTGGAAAACGGTGGTCTAATCTATCTCCCTTTTTCTCCTATAGCTATCCTATTCAAAGCCTCTTGCTTACAGATGTGAACTGAAAGTTCTGTGGGTGGAAGAGGGGATCTCCCTATCTCCAATATCTTGCTTCTCCAACTTAACCCCTACACTTCTATAAGAGCTATCCTTATAAAAATTGAGTCATGACTCTCCCCAGATTATTAAACATCCTGCCCCTTCCTTCTGTCCAAGTCATCTGTATACTTACTCATTTTCTGCTTGCTTGCCCTGTCAATTACTGACAGAGGAATGTTGAAGGCTCTAACTATAACAGTGGGTCTCTTTCTCCTTTCAGTTCTATCAGTTCTTGCCTCATGTATTTTAATGCTCTGTTGTTAGGTGCATACATGTTTAGGATTTAATATCTTCTTGGAGAATTGATCCCTTTACCATTATGTAATGGCCTCTTTATTCCTGATAATTTTCTTTGTTCCAAAGTCAGCCACATCTGAAATTAATATATCTATTCCAGCTTTGTTTTGATTAGTGTTAACATGGTATAGCTTCTTCTATCCATTTATTCTTAACCTGACTCAGTCTTTATGTTTAAAGTGGGTTTCTTAGAGAGAAGATAGAGTTGGGTCTTGTTTTTTCTTGGTCCCCTTTGAGTCACTGTCTTTTAATTGGCATATTTAACACCATTCACATTTAAAGTAACTAATGATACAGTTGGATTAATATCTACCATGGTTGTAGCTGTTCTCTATTTGTTGCATTTGTTCTTTGTTTCTTTCCCCCTTCTTTTATGCCTTATCTGGTTTTAATTGAGAATTTTAAGTAATTCCATTTTATCTCCTCCCTTGGTATATCAATTTTACTTCTTTAAAAAAAATTTAGTGGTTGCTCTAGTACTTACAATATATATTTATACCTAATCTAAGTTCATGTCCCTGGTGATATGGCTGATACTCATTCCACTTAATCTATATATTATAATCACATGATACGTTGTTACTATTATTGCTTTAAACAGTTATCTTTTAGATTAAGAAAAAGAAAACTAAAAAGACTTTATTTCACCTTTTATTCCTTATCTAATACTCTTCTTTAGTATATATGAGTTTTGACCCATATAATTTTTCTTCTGCCTGAAGAACATTTCTTGCAGGACAGGTCTGTAGGCAGTGAATTCTTTCAGTTTTTGTTTATCTGAGAAATTTTTTGTGTCTCTTGTACTTTGAAGCATACTTTGCTGGATATAGAATTTTAGGTTGGTGCAATTTTTTTTTCTTTCAACTCTTTATAAATATTTCACTCCACTGTCTTCTTGCTTGTGTGGTTTCTGATGAGAAGTCTGATATAATTCTTTTTTTTTTTAAGATTTTATTTATTTATTCGACAGAGATAGAGACAACCAGCGAGAGAGGGAACACAGCAGGGAGAGTGGGAGAGGAAGAAGCAGGCTCATAGCAGAGGAGCCTGACGTGGGTCTCGATCCCATAACGCCGGGATCACGCCCTGAGCCGAAGGCAGACGCTTAACCGCTGTGCCACCCAGGCGCCCCAAGAAGTCTGATATAATTCTTATCCACCAGGCTTCTTTCTAGATTTCCTCTTTGTTTTGCTTTTTTTTCTCCTAGTTTCAATATGATATGCCTAAGTGTGGCTTTATGGGTACTTAGACTCCTTAGTGTTCTCTGAGCTACCTGAATCTGTAATTTTGTGTCCATCATTAATTTTGGAAAGTTCTTGGCCATTATTACTTTAAATATTTTTTTCTGCTGCATTCTCTCTTCTCCTTTTGACATTCTAATTGTGTGTATATTATACCTTTTGATATTATCCTGCAATTCTTGTATGTTCTGGGGTGTTTTCACTCTTGTATCTCTGTCCTTCAGTTTGTGAAGTTTTATTACCTTATACTCAAGCTCACTGATTTCTTCCTGGGCTGTGTTGAGTCTACTGATGAGTCTATCAAAACTATTCTTCATTTCTGCTACAGTTTCAATTTCTAGCATTTCCTTTTGATTCATCCTGAGGGTTTCCATCTCTCTACTTACATCATCTATTTGTTCTTAATGTCTACTTTTCCCATTAAAGCCCATAACATATTAATCACAGTAATTTTAAATTTCCTGTCTGATAATTCTAACATCTGTGTCATATCTGAGTATGGTACCAGTGCTTCCTTTGTCTCTTCAGACTATATATATATATATTTGGCATCCTTGTAATTTTCTTTTCCAAAGCTGGATATGTTTTATCAGTTAATACTAACTAAGGTAAATGGGCCTTTACAGTGAGGACATATGTTACTCTAGAGTTGGGATGTATTTCATGTTTGTTGTGGCTATATGTACCAGAAGATTCAAATTCCTCCATTGTCATCGTTTTTGTCTATCCTCTTGACTTTGGGCTTCCCTAAGTACTCCTTCTTAGAGAGAATTTATGTCTTGCAGCTGTCGTCCACTATTATTATACTGGAAACTTGTTGATATGGTGGTAAGATTTAGGGAGGGGAAATGCTATATAATAACTTCCCAATGAATCTCAGTCTTTAAGTGGGCCTGTGTTTTGGGGCTATGACTTTCAAAAATATTTCTTCAGCAGTATAGCTCCCTCCCCCCAATTCCTTCCCTGGATGTAGCACTTCTAGTCTATTTCCTTGAAGTCCTGGCACCTGTGGACTCTTTCCCCCCACTTAGGTGAGACAGAAAGGCTGAAGAGGGCTTCAGTGGGGAAGAACCTAGGATAAAGTTTCAGAATTGTGCCCTAGCAAAATCTTCTTCTTTTGAGAGTAGGCCTTTGTTATGGAGAGGACTGGGTGGATTTCACAGTGATTACTCTTCCACCTCTCCCTGCCAGATCTTCACTTTGGGAATCTGGTGGGGCTTCTGGAGATGAAGTCCAAGAAATGTGAGCCTCCTGATTCCTCACCCTATAAAGACAGTGACTTCAGCTCCCAGGAGTCTCTCACTTTCATGCTAGTCCACACTCAGGCTCCATCAATTTATCAAAATACCATTTAAGTGTTTCTACCAGAACCTTCTGCTTCAAGTAAGCAGATTATGACTATGTCTATATGGATGTGTTTGCCTCTACAGATTTTGGGATGGCAGTTGCCCTGTTCTCTGATGTGTTCAAGAGAACCCATTGATTTTCAGGCTGTCTATGTTTTTCTTTGTCTAAAGATGGGAGTGACAACTTCCAAAACCTTAACATGTTGAAGCAGAAACTGAAGGTTCTCCCCCTTACTCTATTACTGATTGAAATACTGCCTCAAGGCCATCAGACCCCAGGGCCATGCCTCACTCATCTATTTCTGTATTTCATGGGGGCAATCTGGTGTAGTTGTTTTTAAATGGTGCTTAACAAGCCAATCTTGTGTTTGAATCTTGATACCACTGCTTATTAGTTAAGCCATAGATTGTATCAGTTATTTTATCTGTGAAAAGCAGCAGTATTGAATATAACTTTTTCTGATGGTGAAAATGTTCTTTACCTGTTCTGTCCATTATAGGCACATGTGGCTATGGAGCATTTGGAAAGTGGCTACTGCAATAAAGGGAATGAATTTCTAATTACATTAACTTAAAATTTAAGTCAAATAGCCACATGTGGCCAGTAGCTTCTGAATTGGACAGTGCAGGTCTAAGGCTTTCAAAATATAAACAGTGGATGAACAGATATGGTATTTTTTATTCTCCTTGGATCTTTCAAAGTAAAAGTATAGATGGACGCAGTATTACACTATCTGGGAGTATGAGGCCATGTCACAAAGCCTCTGCTTCGTAAAAGGTAGTCGCTGACTCTACAGGTACTTTTTACAAAAGGAGATGGTGATGTGAAACATGTCAACTGACTAAGGTACTTACCCTTTTCCCTTAGGAATCCCCAGAGGCTTGTTCTCTTGCCCTGGACAAACGTGTATTCAGTGCAGGTATTGTGAGATTAGTGTGGCCTTAGGCACATTTCACTTGATGAATTTTGTTCACACATGTATCTCCTTTTATCTTCCATCTTCCAACTCTGTAATGATGATGTTGCTGATCCCACTTTATGGGTGAGGAAACTGAGACCCCAGAGAGGTTAAGCCACTTGATCAAGGACAGATTAATGGTTCGTAGACTGTAACACAGAACTTTGGGGCTCTGAAGTGCTTATTCCACTATGCCCGAGCCAGTACTTACTGAACTTCACCCCAGCTCTACTTTACCTCTCTTGAACAGCACTGACATCAGACAGTAGCTGGAACTGAACATTAGCTGTCAGGGCCCTCCCTGTGTACACCTCGCCTCTGGCAATCATAGAGCTGGGCCCTTGCCTCAAAAACGCAACGTGCAGCTCCTATTTGTACCCACTGTGCCTTCTGGTTTGATATAAAAGAAAGTTTCTGCAAAAGCAAATGGCAGGTGACCCTACGTGGGAAGTCTCTGGAAAAAGGAAACATCGGCAATCACACGGTGATGGTAGGGACAACATCCACAGTGTATGTGTGGGTCAGGGTTTTATGTCTCCCCCCGCTCCATCTCAGACTGTCCTTTCTTCTTCTCAGCCCCTTTCCCTCACACTCCAGCCCCTGCAGACAGGCAGCAGAGCAGGCCCCTCTGTTCAATACGCTTCCCTTAAATTGCAAACTTAAAAGGTTCACACTTATGTAGTACCCTTTGCACAATAGCTGTTGCAGCATCATTCAGAATTAACTGCTGAGACAATGTATCTTGCTCCCTGCTTATATCTGTGGGCCAGGTTCTACAGAGAGGGAGACTGTATTTTTGGAATTCGACCCGGCAGCTAATTACTAAGATGCTTTATAGAAGTGTCTCTAGGAGTGCGTTCCCTGGACCAACAGGAGCAGCATCACCTTGGGAACCTGTTAGAAATGCAAATTCTCAGGCCCCACCTCAGACCTATAGAATCAGAAACTCTGATGAGACCCAGAATCTGTGTTGGAACAAGCCCTCCAGGGGATACCCGCTCAAGCTGGAGAGCCACTACCTTAGAGTATGGAGGCAATTAAATGGCACTGAGTAATTATTCAGGATACACAAAGGTTCCTCGGGTCCACTAAGCCACTGCTCTAGTCAGCATGGTCCTCACACCAGCAGCAACAGCAGCCCTGGGAGCTTGTTAGAAGTGTAGGATCTTAGGCCTGCTGTCTCAGACCTACACTGAATCAGAATATGCATGTTAATAAAATTCCAGGGAATTTGAAAGCATATTCAAATTTGCAAGGAAGTGCCAACCCTCACTTACACTAAGGTTAGTTCCATTTGGAGAGTTCAGGCATAGAGAACCAGGTAGGCAGGGGAATTTTCTTTGGTGGATTTGATTTTGATCCTAAATAATTATAAATTTCTTTTATAACCCCAGAGAAAGAAATTTTAGAAAGGGGAAGGTGGGGAAATGCACTGACCTAAATGATTAAAGCCCCCAGTCAGCAAAATTTTACATTTCACAGTTTCAAAGGGCTTTACAATTATCACTTCGCCTGGTTCTCCTGATCTCTGGCAATTCTGACACTTTCCCTTTGAAGTGCTTGCAGATCTACTTGTGTCAGCAAGATTTCTCAGGGAAGCACTGTAGTCATGTAAATTAAGTGAGAGAGGAGAATTATCAACTCTCTCACCTAAACAGCTGAAGAATCCCTGTCTAGCATGCTGTAAGGAGTGGTAGAGGGAACCCTGACACAGGAGCCCACAGTCTACCAGAGCTTTTAATTCCAAAGACACTTCCCTGGGCAGGAAGTGAAGGCTTCCTTTGTGTGTGAAGCCCTGTCAAGCATGAAGATGAGGTTCTGAACCCCGAGAAAGCACCCTGAAGAGGCAAAATGCAATCCACCTGTCCCCACTGACAGCTCTGCCTCCCTAAGAACTTAGGAGTTGCATGTTCAGCAGTAGGATGAATCCAGTCGTCTGTTACAACTCAGGTGGAGTCATTAAAAACCAACAAATTACCAACCTGAGTATTAAGAATGTAGATTGAGCACCCATTATGGCCTGCTGGATCAAAGGGAAAAAATGCTTACATGTGTTATTTACTCAACAGGTGACAATGGCTCTGGAGGAGTTGGCACTTAGGAAGGAATACAGTCATTTTCAAGGCCAAGAGCAATAATGATGACATACCCTACAGAAGGCTGTGGTTACACAGTGCCCTCACATACCTTATCTCAGTGCATCCTTACCATAAGTGGGTGCAGAGGACGCTATTACACTAGGTGCCGATGAGGAACCTGCTTCTCAGGGCGGGTCGGCAACTTACTCAAAGTCACAAAGTTAGGGAAATTGGGACTTGAGCATGGCTTCCCTGACTCCAAATCCTGTGTTCTGTTCACAACAGCTAAGTCTGAGCCTTGCTACTCAGCGCACGCTCCACTGCCCAGCTGCATCACCTGAGAGCTTGTTAGAAATCCAGAGTTGCGGGTCCCACCCCGGGCTGAAGCAGAATCTGTATTTTCACATGGTGTCCAGGTGACTGGACTCTTAGAGAGTCTAAGGGCAATTCATCTTTTACTTAGTATGACCGCTCGCCTAGAGGCCAAACCAAAACAAGAACAAAAACAAAACACAATAATGCGAACCTCACAGAAGTAAGGTACTGAATATCACGAAGATGTCTTTTTTCAGTGCTGATAGTGATCATTCTATAGCAGAGATGCGTTTTTTTTCTCTTGAGACA
The DNA here is from genome assembly GCF_002007445.2 of Ailuropoda melanoleuca. NCBI lineage: Eukaryota > Metazoa > Chordata > Mammalia > Carnivora > Ursidae > Ailuropoda > Ailuropoda melanoleuca. The sequence goes on along the minus strand of NC_048238.1, from coordinate 19,571,537 downwards.
GTTAGGATTTGGTGCAGCTGTGGTATTTGGCAAAGTTATGGTGCCCATGGAAAAATGGGCAAAGGAATCTCACCTTCAATGCTGAGCAATGAGCAGTACTAGTGTGACCAAAATAAATCAATAGGGAAGGGAGAGCACATTTTCCATCCTATAAACCATCAACTGGCAATAATTTATTAACTACCTGCTGCACACTCCACGTTATGCTAGGTTCTAGGAGAAATTTGGGAGTATGAGACATTGTTCCTGCCCTTGAAGAGCTTATGATCTTGTTTAAGAGAAAGTATCAGCTGACAATACAGTGGATTATATAATAATGTATAGTTATGCATTAAGAAATGTGGACGTGACTGAAAGCCGGATAGACTCGAGGGAGGGAAGGAGCCCTGAATGTGGGAAGGCCTCACAAAGTAAGCATGTGAGTTGCACCCGAAGTAAGGAGTGAATGCATTTCTAGGGAGGAGAGCAACAAGAGTCCACGTGTGGGGATGGAGCTATGAGAAACAGGCCTGCAGACTTCTCTTGTATTCATGAAGGGAAGAGGGACTGGATCTGGGCCACTCAGACCTGGGGGTTTGCCATAGAAAGCCCCCAGTCCTGGTGGTGTCCCAGCCCTGTTGGGAATCATCATTACCACCATCCAGTGGCAGAAGTGAAAATGAAAATGACCGGGTTTTCAAATTCAAGAATAAAGGAAACTGCTCTGCTGGACCATCCTTGCCTGTAGCTTTGTGGAGGTGCGGTCATGGCCATTTTGTGGAGTGAAGGGATGAACTCGGCCTAGGAATGTGAGCCCTAAGCTCTGAGATGTGTAACCCTAGATGGGGTTAGGACCCTTGGGGCAGACGCTTTCAGCTCCCTTCCCCTCCACATGCCAAGTCCTCTTAACTGTAAACACCTGCAGTTCTTTGCCTGAGGCTTTCATAAAGCAAAGACGACAGTTCTGATTCTAGGGGGCACATACGGCATCTGGAATTGTCAGAGGCTTATTTAGTGCCCCCAGGTGCAGCTGGATCGACTGATGGTGGCTGGAGAGTTGGGGAGTAAATATCTGGTGTCTTCACCCACAGGTGGGGTAACTTGGACATGTGTCCTACAGTGTCTTTCAGAGCTCCCCAGCCACACTGAGCCCTGGGTGCCTGCCCCCTACTCCTTGTTTCATGTCCCCACTTTCTTACCAGGATTTTTGAATATCAACTCCCAAGGTATCTGCTTGCGTTGAAATTCTCATCTCGACTGTACTTGGAACCCACAAGTTAAACTTAAAGTGGAAGACCTAACAATGGGGATCTTTCACAATACCAGAAACCATATTCTCAAGAGGGCTTCTTAGAGAGCAAGAAGATAAAAATAGCTTCCCTCGTCTCTCATTGCCTCCTTTTGTTCAAAATATGAATTCTGAAATTGAAGGCACGACATATTATTCAGGGCTTCCCGTATGAAATAACAACTGGTGTTGATTTCCCTTTTTTTTTTGTCTTCTAAAGGTTAGAGATTACTCACCTCCCCTGCTGGTCATTAAATCAGTCTGGCAGGAATCCTCGGAAGTTCTGTGGCCTTCCGGGCATGTGGCGGCAGCACAGGCAGTGCTGCACACCGGCCTGCTTGCTGTGATGTGCTACGAAGCAGGTGACTTCAAAGGTCTGCTTCAAACCTATCTTGAGTATCACTTGGGGCTCACACTGAGCCCCAAAGTCAGGTACCAGATGGCGCATCTCACCAAGTCAAAGTTGATCAGACTCCCCAGCACCTTGCACCTCCCTAGCTCCTGTGCCAAGGATGCTGCTCCCGCTCAGGCAGGAAGCAAATAACTTCTTCTAGCTTCCTTCTCCTTCTCTTAGAGGAAGGAGTCACCAGTTAAATAAATGCTCAGCTGTTCTTTCTGCGGGTTTGTAAGTCGGCTAAGTCCTGAGAGGCTCAGTTTTGTGTTAAGTTTTTAAAATCACGCTTCTCTTACTGTAATAGAGCATCTATCAAGATACTCTGCACCATTAAGAAGGGGGACTTCCTCTCCCTCAATGGCTTTATTTTTACATTTCAGTTTAAATGAACAGTTTACCCAAATTCTCCCGCAGTGCTTATCTGCATAGGGAAGTAAGAGATTGCTCCCCAAATCTAAAGGAGACAGGCAGGGTGGGCATTCGAGGATACTACTCACACCACTGAAACGTGCTTAGAAGGCAGACAGCCCTAGAATGATGCCGCACTTGGATTACTGGGGTGCACCTCCTGTGAAATGAAAGAAGGATGAATAGTGATCTCAGTCTCTCCTTAATTTTCCTCTAGTGCAAAAATAAAATGCAAAAGGCATTTGCCTGGCCCAGGAGATGCACAAACACTGCCCTTTCAGGCTCGTGCTCCACATTTTCTAAGAGTACCTGCCAGTCACGTAGCTCACTGAAGGGACGGGGCTGCTCCAGTGGCCACAGCACCTGTCACCACAAAAAGCACCCTGAGATGCTAAGAGCAGATTCCCATGTCAGCACCTGTGGAGATGACCTTTAAGGTGGCCTCCAAACCCAGGGGTTTTTGGTCCACTGTTCCTTGGATGCAAGCTCTTTCTTTTTTCAGTTTGTGTTCTGAAAAGCCAAGCGGTTGGACCAGGCAACAAAACACTGCCTCCCACCTCCTTAGCAGGTCACTGCTCCCAGTGTGGTGTTACACACTGTCGGAAGGAGCCCGGCCTAGTGGACGGCTGCTACAGATTGAGGGTCCGGCCTGCCGGTGATGGCCACTCTGACAGGTCTCACAGACAGCGGCAACTGAGCAGCTTTGCCATTCAGGCAGCTAGCCTGCATTGGGTTTCTCGGGGTCCTCTACAGTGGGGTTTAGACTATAAAGGACAGAGGCTAGAGGGAAAGCGAGAGAACTGCATCTTGGAGAAGATTACACTGGAGAATCTGATCTCTGCCCAACCGCCCCAAAAGGCATCTCCTCAGAGGTCATAATATTTGTCTCCAGCCAAAGTTCTGTAAGATGTGAACTTTTCTTTGTCATTTTTTCATTTTATGTAATCAGTGCAGCTGGGGAAAAAAAACCCCAACAAAGCTAGAGAAACACAAAGGAACCCCTTGAAGCAGGGTTTGGGGCCAGGTAATTCTCTGCTATGGGGCGCTGTCCTGTGCGTGCGGGATGTTTAACAGCATCCATGAACTCCACCCACCAGATGCCAGCAGCAGCCCCCCGCCCCCCAAGTCGTGACAGTGAAAAACATGTCCAATGGTTGCCAACTCTCCCCTGGGGGGGCAAAACCACCTCTCTGCGAGAACCGCTGCCTTCCATGTGACTTAACAGTGTTCACTTCCGGAAACTGCTCCAGTAAAGGGGTTTGGAAGACAGTATGGGAACTTCTCCATGTAAAGGACCAAAGAGTAAATAGTTTTAGGCTTTGAGAGCCACATGCCATTTCTGCCTCATATTCTTTGTTTTTGTTTTGTTTTGTTACAATATTTTAAAAATATAAAAACACCTTCTGAGCTCAAAAGTTGGCTAGAATTGGCCCATCCTTAGACTGTAGAGAGAGGAACAATGGCTCTTCCCGCAGTGACTACAAGTGCTGAGACAATATTTGGAAACAACTGGGATCTGGATCCCGCTACCAGGTCTTCATGACCCTGAGTGAGCAGTTCTGCTGCCCTTCTTGGAAAGCTGAATTAATTAATTCCAAGTTAAATGCTGTTAATCTCGTTTTGCAACTTAGTTCTATTTAATGTATTTAAAATGTAAAACGTATTCTAAAAAATAGAAACTCAATATTTGAACAAAATGAGATTCCCCCATAAGTGGAAGAATGCCTGCATAGTGAGGATGTGTCCTTCCATTGGTTTGGAATAAAATATCCTAGGAGGTTCCTTTGAAGAAGAAGTTGTACAAAGGAAATGCCCCCACACAGTTTGAAAACTGAAATGTTTTAATAGGACTACAGAGGTTATCAAGGAAGGAAGAATGGTATCATGGAAAAAGAGAAGCCTAGAAACTGCAAAAATAAAAACATGTCATTTTGAAAATACATTTCAAGGTAGTTTCCATGGAGTTTTCTTTACCCATCACATAAATGTCTGAATAAACTAGGGCAGGTCCATTTGACAAGTATTTATTGAGGGTTTACAATGTGCTAGGGACTGTGTGAGGCACTAGAGTTGTATCCACCTGGACAGTGAACAGTGCTCAAATAGGAAGTAACTTCACCCAATCATCCAGAGATTTTTCCAGTAAAACATTTTATCTTGCTATCTTTGTGTATTGCTAATTCCAAATATTGTATGCTTTACTTTGGGCATTTAGAGTTTCTCTATGGGGATTTTCACTGACACCAGACAGAATCAGTCAAGAAAATGTCCTCACCATCCAGTTACCACTGTTAAGACAACACTGTGAGATGGGAATGAGACTTTAGTCAAATATACTTCATTTGGATTGAAAAAATGTACATTGTAAGTCATTTGAGTAGTTTATCGTATGAGAGGCAGTAAATTATAGTGAAGGGTACTGGACTGGGAGTTAAAACCCTGTCCTGTCCTGTTTCTGCCCTCGTCTTCTTTCCATGGACAAGTCAGTGAATATGTAAGGAGCAGATTTCTGCTCTGTAAAATGGGACCACAGCACATTTACCTTGAGGCGTTTGCTGTATTTAAACATACTGTGTGTTTCTAACTTACAGAGTGGTATAACGGTGATATCATTATTGTAAGGACTGGGCTAAACTGGTTCTTCATTCTACATGGATGATTCTGGGATAAATCAAGTAGTGTCTTGGTCACAGCCCAGATCAATTACCAACAAGACCTTCTTACACTTCATTTTCGGTGATCAAGAAGAAACGGACTTATAAAAGCTCATGAGGCGCTACTCTGAAATTTGCTCAGAGATGAACATCATGTATTTTCTGTTAAAACATAATAATGAGCTAAATTTAATCTTCTAGTGAAACAAAGACTTTTAAAGATGTCCAGAAATTAATGCTTGATTCTGTACCAGCACCATTAGATCCCACCCCCCCTTCACCCCAAATTACCTCTTTGCCCCACAGACTTCAGAGGAAACCATCGCTAGGGACAGTCACCCCTCTCATAGTTTGGGGTGGAAATCTATGCTGCACAGTCTGAGTATGGTAACAACGTCACCTGCACAAATTTGAGAAAGCTTCTCCAAATGAGATCAGTGTAGATTTTTTTTTTCTTGGTGATACTCTCAATTGTATTTTTAAAAAAATCAACTGGGGTTTCTACTTTTTTTGGTCATCATCCCTTCCCAGTCTATTTTTGCTCAGAAAGTAGCTGGACTAATATCCCAAGAAGGATCTCCTTCATAAAATGGGTACAACCGCGGAGCACCAGATGAGGAGTAAATGACACAGCCCTGCAAGGTACTTCCTCTGGTTTCGTAACGGGGCCTGAGAAAGCCTTCATAAAACCCTGCTTATGTTTTGTCCACTTCATTTCAAATGTGATACCATCAAACAGGCAGGAGCTGGATGGTGCTGTGTGCACTGTCAGCTGTCAGGGCTATCCTTGATGCCATCAGCAAAGTATCAGAATAACACTAGTATGGGCAAAAACAGTGACTCTTTGACTCCTAACACCTTTTGTAAAGGACACATCTTCATCTCATGGAAAGAAAGACAAATGATGATAAGTGCTCGTTCCCCCACTTCACATTACCATGACTACTGGAGGTCCATTTTTTTGTCCCCCAGCTCTGAACCATCCAGATATAAGAGTTAAATGTAGAAAGGAAAAAAATGGATATATAAAATTGAGGCAATTCCCTCAGTTTCCTAGGTCTGAGTTTTTATAAACTGTATGAATTCATTTGACCAGAGAGCCATCAGCTTGAAATGGCTTCTGACCACTATTTGACTTGGTTTTGATTTTCCCCAGACACCTAGCGCATGAAAAACCATCTCGAATCTGAAAACAATTTACTGACAAGACCGCTGTCCTTTAAAGTTGCCCTTTAGCCATGGAGGCAAAGACAGCCTTCCTCTCTCTTCAGTCCCAACTTTCTCTGATAATAGGGTTTTGTGTCCTTAACAGATCAAAATCAAATAGAGAAACAATACTGTTGAAAAGAGGTCTGATGTGCCTGTTGATGTCTCATTAACCTTGAGAGTGAATGTAACTGGTGACTGCCTGTCACAGTGGCATGACGGTTTGTTAGGGGGGAAAAAGCCAGTGGAAACATCACCTCGGAAAAAAAATACAAAGAGAAACATCATTTAGTAGATCATCTATCAAAACATGGGGGCAGCTTTCCAGCTGTCAGGACTGGCTAAATTTATAGTTTCCTTAAGCCTGTGATGAAACTACTATGTGTTTTCTCAGGGAAGCATTTGGGGCAGTATTTTCTGTGTGTCGGAATATGTTCACTGAAGTATTGGGACAAAAAAAAAAAAAGACTCACTTCGATGTTGGAAGCATAATCATGAGAAAAGCAAATATTTCCGAACCATTGTTACTAAGGTTCTTCGATGATGTGTGTGCCATTTAAAATATCACAAGCTACCCAACGTGGGAATGTCCTAATTCCACTGAGTCCCTAGTCGGATTCCCCTCATTACTAACTGCCGATACACACCAACAGAGAGAGGCAGGGAAATATATGAAAATTAGCTGCTCTCCAGGGATATAGAGGGTTACCTGTAGAGGGAAAGAGGAGAGAGTTCCCCAGGTTCACTGGCTGATTCCCCGTGGCGTAAGTGGACTAGAAATCTAACCAGCTCTAATCCCAGATCTGGACGGAGACCCTTACAAAACCAGCCCTTTTTGTGCCTCTGCCCCAGGGCTCCAGCTGGGACTGGTTGTCGCCCGCCCTCCACAGAGGGGCACCTTAAGTAAACAAGCCCCACAATTCCCACCAGGGACTTGGATGGAACATTCTCACCTATTTTTCCTTTTCTTTCTGAAGGTTTCCACTTTTCCATCTCTAATCCTCACTCCTCTGCTTTTCTTAAGAACTTCCTGAAAGTTATCACCATTTACCTCACTTTTCACATCAAATTTCCACCTCGGACTGACGGCACAACCTGTTTCCACTAGTGTCACCCTCTAACCAGCTGCTTGATTTCCTGTGCTCTCCTTAAGGCCACACAGCCTGGCTTCTGTCCTCACCCTTCTGGCTCTGCCCCTCACCCTCACGCCCAAATGCACCCAAACAAAAATGGATTAATAGAATCCCTGTTTTCCCAAAGAAGTTTTTGCATTTCGGAAGAGGGGTGCTACTGTGCAAGACAAAATAACTGCGAATGGCAGACATCATTTCCTACCCCGTAAGACAGAGATGGCCACCTGGCTCTGGGAAGAGGGCAGCGGGACAGCCCCACGTCCTCGCCAGGGACCACACTTCTTTCTGGGTGGGTAGGAGGCATTTTCCTCACCATCCCGCCTCACATTCCTTTGCCCCCTCCCGGTCCCTCCGAGCAGCGTTTCTGAAATCACTCCAAAGGTCAGAGAAGGGGAGTAAAGAATGGGGACAGGCGAGAGGGGTCTCTGAATCCCCCCCCCCCCCCAGCATGATATTTTGTTTTCAAGTACCGGGAGTTTCTAGAATGTCTTCTCTTGTTCTGCTCTTTCTTGGCCCAGTTACCCCCAAGCTTCCCCACCCCCAAGACCACTGCGACCAAAACAAGCGCACCGACCATAGCACCGAGGCTGCCGCCGCCCCAACTGTTGCAGCAGCTGCCGGGGTGGCGGCGACAGCGGCGAGGGCAGGGCCGGGCCCGGACCCGGACGCTCCCTGCCTAGGAGGCTCCGGACGGCCTCCGAGGGGCGCGCGGTGCAGGGGAGCCCCTGCGGCAGCCGCCTGGGATGGGAAAGGCGGCGCTCTCAGACCGGACCCCAGCGCAGAGCCAGCCCAGCCGCGGCAGCGGCGCCGGCGGAGGCTGCCCGCGCCCGCCCCCCTCTCACCTTTAAGATCAGGTCGGTGTGATGCTGGTCCAGCATGTTGGCTTTCTGGAAGGAGGTGACGATGACCCGGCCGTAGCGCCCGGGGGTCTGCAGGTCCGAGTAGAGTCGGTGCTTGGAGCGGTTGACCGGGAAGAGGCTGTTGACGAGGTTGCGCTCAATCTTGGCGAGGCTGTGCTGGGGCGCCAGCAGGTGCTCCACGCTCTCCTCGACCTGGTAGCGGCTGAAGCTGGCGCCGAGCAGGATGGAGATGAGCACCGGCGCCGAGGCGAAGAAGACCGGGTGACTGGCAATGAAGTGGCCGAGCCGGGAGAAACACGTCCTCAAGCCCCTGTGCAGAACCTGCCGCAGCATCCTAGAGCAGAGCGGGCGCGGGAGGAGGGCGAGGCGCACGCTCGGGCGCGGGCTCGG
>NC_048238.1:19461952-19563213 GCF_002007445.2 Ailuropoda melanoleuca | reverse complement strand
TTTTTTTTTTTTTTTTTTTTTTTTTTTTTTTTTTTTTTTTTTTTTTTTTTTTTTTTTTTTTTTTTTTTTTTTTTTTTTGAGACGAGGACGGAGAATTCCAGGCTACACCCAGTCCCCTCCCCTCCCCGCGCTCCCCTCCCCCGGCCCGGCCCGCCTCGCACGCCCTCCCTTCCCCTGTCCTCCTCCGGGGAGACCCAGAGATGAATAAAGAAATGGCCCCGATTTTCCAAACAAAAAGTAAAGAGTTCTCCCGGGGGGCGTCGGGTGGACCCGCTCAGAGCCAAGTACCCCCAGAGGCGGAAAGGAGGAGGCTGAAGACTGCGTGCGCCCCGGCTCTCGCCAGGCTCAGGTGGTGGCGCGCACTGGCTGGTGCGGAGAGGGGGTGGGGAGCGAAGACGCTCGAACGTGGAAATCACGCCTCCTCTCAAGTAAGAGCCATTTAAATTATCCCCAACACTGCAGCTGCCGCGGGACCACGGGGTCCGAGTGTGCGTCTGGGGCACGTCCCCCCAAAAGGCGACTGTGGAGAATCTTTCTTCTCTTCCCTTATTTAGGGTCGCTCCAGAGTGTATTGGGGTTAGGCAGTTCTGCTGCGCGCCCCTCAACCTGCGCGCCCACCCCGTCCCCCACTAGCAAAAGTGCTGGTACTGGTGGTCAGTCGGTGGAGCTCCCGGACTCCTGGCTCTCCGCCCTGCCTCTTCCTCCTCCCTCTGTCGTCACAGGCGGGTCTGGGGGACCTGGTGCGGCGGGGCTGGAGCGGGCGCCCCTGCGGGCGGACGTAGAGTGTTTGTGAACCGGGAATCCGTAGCGTTACTCCCCTTCTCTCCAACAACCCGCCCTCTCATTCTCAAAGACGCAAGTGTGGGAGTGGGGGACACCTTATTTCAGACCTGGAGAGATACTGGTCTCCGAGCATGCCGAGCCGCAGGGGGCGCGGGGGAGCCCGGGGGGCGCCGACGTCTCGGCAAAGTTGGGCGTGTGCGTGTGCGCGCCAGCCTTGAGCTACCGGGCAGCCACTGTGGTTCCCCTCGCACTCCCCCTCCAGAGAATTTCCCGAGAAGGCGGGCGCCGGCTTCGGGCCCGGGATAGACCTGCGGCGGCGGCGGGAACGGCCACGCACAGGTACAATTTAGCGCGTTTCGTTGTGCGCTCTAAGCCCCGGGGTCCATCCATTGCAACTCAAACCGAGCCGGATCTCGGAGTCTGGGCCACTGAGGCGCTCGGTCCGGCTAAGGGGGTGGGGACCGGCGCGCGGTGAGGGGTCCCAAGGTTTTGCGCTCCGAGCGCTCGGTTTTTCCGTTCCACGCCTCCTGTCGCTCCCGCTTGGCCTCCCAGTACTAAGGATCAAAGGAGAGGCGGCGGGGACTCGAGGCACGGTCCCTGGAGTGTAGTCCGCACTAGAGAGCTTGGACAAGCATACTGAAGCTGAAGGAAGGCGGAATAGGGAGAGGAAGAAGAGGAGAAAGGGGAGGAGGAGGAGGAGAGGGAAGAGGAGAGGGAGAGAGAAATGGGTGGGAGAACGCGATTCAGGGAGGTATTCCCCATTCCAGACTCCCCAATGCCAAGCGGCCCTTCACTTCTCAAACTGAACTTGGGAACTTGCACGTTAGAAACAGGAAGTCTTGGGCTGGGAAATCCTCCTTTTTTGGTTTCTCTCCTCCCTTCCCCCACACCAGACCCTCCTTCCTACATTCCCTCAGCAGCACCTGCAACTGCTGGGCTGCCTACCCCGGGGGCGCACCCGCTCTGCTCTGCCTGCTCCTTAGGTCCTTTTACCCGTCCGTACTCTAGTCCACTTTCTCTGCTCACCCTCGCTATTCCTCACACCGATCTCTGTTTCCAAAGGCTCCCTCTGGGAGCCTAGGTTCAAACAGCAGCTTCCAGCCAGCACCTCCCCCACCCCCACCCCAGTATCGTCGTCCCCGGGAGGGACACATTGGGAGCGGCTAGAAATTCCCCTGAAACACTCCACTTGTGCCCTTCCCCCAGCATCGTAATTTCTGCTCGAGGAGACGCCGCTGCTCTGCAGCGCTTTGCTGATTCACGATGATCGTGGAGGGAAAAGCCTCTTTGACTTGTGCCCCTGCAACTGGCGAGGCAAGCTCAAGTGGCTGCGAGGGACACGCTTTGGGAAACCACCCACCACTGCGCAGCCGAGGTGCTAAATGGCAGGGTGGATGCCCTGCATGGCTCTCGGCCGGGGCAGAAAGAAAGGCGAAAGGGCGGGGGTGGGGGGTGGGGGGTGCTGTGGCAGTGGGAAATACTGCGAGCCCAGTTCTTTGCCGCTGAGCTGGCGGCAGCTGGTGGGTGGGCACCTCTCGGGAGGCCTCAAGTCGGTCTTTGCGCGGGGAGCGAACAGAGATGTTTCATGTGCCCTGATGCCAGCGCAGCGACAAAAGTAAGAGAAGGGAAACCAACTGACAGGTCTCCTTGGGAGCCTTCAACATTTTGGCGAAGCTCTTTTCATTCTGAAGTCTTTGTCCCTCCAAATGGTTCCCTCCTAACCTTGGTTCACTCTCGTCCCTAGAATTTCCGGCTTTTTAATGTGAGCCTTCACGCCGGCTGAAGAGTAGGCATCCCCTTTCTGAGCGCCTGGGCTGAATCTTAGAGCGGGAGAAACCCGGTGTTGCTCAGCCGGCCCCGATGGAGTGTTGTCCTTCCACACGGAAAGGCCTTTCTTTTGAGACCCAGGCATTTGCTTCTAGTCCTTCCAACTCTGTTCCTAATCGTCTTGATGTATTTGTGGGGCAACTTCCATCCTGCCGGCTTTAATTCAGGCACTGAACGTCCTCAGAGTGGATCTTGCTGCCACTTCTTACTGCGGGAAATTCAGTTAGTATTACCTAAATTGAGTTGGAGCAAGGGGGGGGGCGTTGCATCCTCCCTATTTGATTTTTCTTCTCTTGATTCAGACGTTCAGGGGAGGGTTGCCACCGCCAAGGACCTGGGTTTGCATTTGGGACAATGACCTTGGGAATAGAGCTTCCATCAGTACATTTGTAAATTATTCCTTTTTCTGATTAAAAATTAATACATTTTAGTTGTAGAAAGTTTAGAAAATAAGAACTAGAAAAAGAAGGAAACAAAACAACTCCGTAGCCCTGTTACTCGCACCACCTTTCAATGGTAGCCTCTGTTGATAATGTACTGTACACATAGACAATATAATGCAGAGGTTCAGGCTGCTGGTTCCATAGCCACTAAGTTGAATCCATGCTCCACTACTTACTATGATAGGTTGAGTGAGTGACTTCACCTCCTTATGCCATACTTTCTGTTCTGGAAAATGGGAATAATTAATAATACCTATCTCATAGAGTCGCCGTGGGGAGTAAGTTGGTTAAAAGATGTAAGGCACTTAAAATAAGTGCCTGGAATATCACAAACACCTAGTTGATATCTGTCATAATTCTAGTCTTTCTTGAATATATGTGTGTGGAAATGAAAACCAGCCCCTGCCATCCAGAAGCTGGCCTGGTATTATCATTTGGGACTTGGTGTTGTTAGAGCTGCCCTGGTACTCACAACTAAGCATCGGTGTTCTCCTTTTGAATAAAAACTATTCTCCGGAACACTAATGTCAGATAAGGTCATTTGGTAACTGTGATGGATCCAGACAAAATTAGGACCACTCTGTAATCATGTCTGAACACGATGAAGCATGAGCGTTGTGCAAATCCCAAAAATGACCAAACAAGTCCCTATCATGACTATTAGGAGTGATTACTGTTTTATTTTTAAACAAATTCGAGCTTTAGCTTTGGTCTAGTCTTCTCTCCTAGATAAAGATTTGTTAAAACACCCAATCATAAAAGTACCCCTGCTTCCTGACAGCATCCAATCCATAGCAGGCCCCACTGCCTTAAACTTTCCCCCAAATTACTTAACGCATACCCAGACCCTTCTTATTGAGATGCCCCTGGTGCATGTTCTCCTTCGCTGCAATGAAAAATAAACCCAGCTCATTCAACTACTGGTATGTTCCTGGTGGTCTTTGGCAGGAGGGTTTAGGCAATGTATATGAAATATTTATACACTTTTTCTGAAATTGAAATCATAGTAAACATTCTGTTTGGTAAACATTTTTCCCATTAAATAGATTGTAAGCTTTTTCTCATGTTGATTAATATTGCTATAAAACATTTTAATAGCTGCATAGAATTACATCAAATGGCTAAAACTGGACTTATTTAACTTATATTCTTTTGTGGGATATTTAGGGTTTTTTTTTAATTTACTGTTGGGGTGCCTGGGTAGCTCAGTTGGTTAAGTGTCTGACTCTTGATTTTGGCTCAGGTCATGATCTCAGGGTTGTGAGGTCTAGCCCCAAATGTGGGCTGTGTACTGGGTGAGAAAATTGCCTAAGATTCTCTCTCTCCCTCTGCCCCTCAGCCCCTCTAAAAACAAACAAATAAATAAATCAATTTTTACTGTTATAAATAACACTGAGATGAACATCCTTTACATAAATCTCTGACTACATCTCTATTTTCTTAGTGTCAAATATTCACCACTACTTTTTAAGTAGACTGCTCCTTACAGATGACTTTCTAATTGTTGTTAAATAGGAAGGCACAAGGGCATTACTTCACAGGAATTAAATTTCTTGATAAAATTAATGAAGTTTCCTCACTTGGGAGGGGATTCTTATCATCTGTTACATTTGGAGTAAGTCTCTTGGCTCAGTCTTGCTCAGAGATGCCAGAGGGATTAATCATGGTGTGGAGGAAGTGTGGACTCAAAAGTAAAGCATATTTGTTTTGATAAGTTTAGAAACAGGGGTCTACTCTTGTGTAACAAGTGTGTCACTCACTAGCTTTCAATAATCACGCCACCATTTTCTGCCAGAGAAACAACAAAATATTTTCATACGTATTTGTTAAATCTAAACAGTTCGATGTCAACCATGAAATCACTATGCATAGCAGGATCATGCAAAGGATATTTGGGCAGCTGCAATTTAGGGTGGCACTCAGGATAGTGTGCTTATCACTCTTTTATACTATTCCAATCTCAGTAACACTCATATTTTTTAAGTGTTGGGTGTTTCTGCCATCCTAAAGGAAAGTGTGCTAATTGGATATCTGTGTTTTTCAGGGTATTCTGCCAACTCAGTCAATATCATCATGAGTCTTTTAAAAAAGTGATCTATCATGACATAAGGAAAAAGTTGTGCAGAATCATTTCCCTGAATAAACATAGGACTCAGGGCTAAGAGAGGGATATTTCATGCACTGATTCAGGAAGAGACATTTTTGGGTTTTTTGTTTTGTTTTTGTTTTTTGTAAATGGGATTAAAAATTTTCCTTCCTTCCTTCCTTCCTTCCTTCCTTCCTTCCTTCCTTCCTTCCTTCCTTCCTTCCCCTTCCTTCCTTCCTTCCTTCCTTTCTTTCTTTCTTTCTTTCTTTCTTTCTTTCTTTCTCTCTCTCTCTCGTATTTATTTAAATTTTAGGTAGTTAAAATACAGTGCAATATTGGTTTCAGGAATAAAATTCAGTGACTCATGACTTACATACAACATCCAGTGCTCATCACAATAAGTGCCCTCCTTAATATCCATCACCCATCTAGCCATCCCCTACCCACCTTCCCTCTAGCAACCCTCAGTTTGTTCTCTATCATTAAGAGTATCTTATGGCTTGTTTCCCTCTCAGGAAGAGACATTTTGGAACACACTAGCTAGGTGTCTGTACTTACCCAGGTCCAAATCTGTGCTTTACTTTTTTCTCCTACTATAAAGCATGGCCTTACCCTCTCTTCACTTTCCAAAATCTTTCCATACTTCAAGGTTCTCTTAAAATCCTAGATCACATATCTAGTAAGCTCACATCTCTAGTAGGCAGCTGACATTGATTAATTTAACTCAATTAAATAATTTTATTCCAATTAGCAGTAAGTTTCTAGTGTAGTCAACAACTAGGAGAAATAGAAAAAGGGATTCCCTGCTCTCAAGGAATTTTTAGTTTAATAGGGTTGGATACATCTACCGAGGATTAAAATATGAACTTGAGTAAGGGAAATGCCAGAGGAGAGGTCACAGCAATGGTGTGGAGTCTCAAGGCATAGATGATATCTGGTTAGTCTCTAGTTTTAGAATGCCTTTAGTCTAGAATTAGCATCTTGCTGATTTGAGAGTCTTTGTTATCTAATGTTATAGATATCTATATGTTAATGATATTATGTGTCATTTTAAAAAAAGATTTTATTTATTTATTTGACAGAGAGAGAGACAGCGAGAGAGGGAACACAAGCAGGAGAAGTGGGAGAGGGAGAAGCAGGCTTCCCACCAAACAGGGAGCCTGATGCGGGGCTCGATCCCAGGACCCTGGGATCATGACCTGAGCCAAAGGCAGATGCTTAATGACTGTGCCACCCAGGCGCCCCTATGTGTCATTTTTTTTATGACTTTTTGATCACTTGACTGAGCTGCTAGAGGACCCCTTCTCTCTTTCCTTGGGATCGTCCTAAAGTTTTGGCAAGTCCTGAGTAATGCCACTTTCTTGATATCAAACTAAGTGCAACTCAGGTTTTTTCATTAAGTTAAACTAGCTGTCCGTCCACCACACCTAAACGAGGAGAGTTTAGGTACATTTTTCACTTTCAGCACCAGGGACAGATCCATATAAACGTAGGTACTCCTCCCCCTTCCAGCCCCCATCACTTCTAAACTGTTTTTAGAGAAAAATTAGAGCTAAAGAGATTCTTTAGAATAATGTAAAACAGGGGGTTGATAATTTTTTTCTAAGCCAGGCCAATTAAAATGGAAATATATTTAAATTGGTGGAACACTAAATCCAATAGAATCATATTTAAAATTGTGCCCAATACTTTTATTACTTCGTGATGTGTTTGTATGGGGAGGGGGACGTTTAAAGGAATACATTTGAACTGTCTCTAAAAAATAATCTCTTGAATTTTAGGAGTAACTGTGCAGAAAACTTACAGAAAGACCAGAACATGGGGGAAAGTACATGTTAATACATTTTATGTGCTAAGTTTAGCCCTAGGCACTTTCCCATATTTTACCTTTGTAATTTGCAAAATTACCACGGGCTATTAAGAACTGTCAAACCCATTTTAAAGAGAGAGGAGACTGAGGATTAAGGACATAAAATATCTTGTGCAGGGTTACCCTACAATGGAAGTATAAATAGAATCTAGGCCTATCTGGCATCAAAATCTCTGTTTTTCTGTTCTCTCATTCTTCTTCTCAGCACAATTGACTTAATTCCTTTTCTAAAATGCCTTGACTGGGTATCATATTACGTCAAAAACATCTTAATCAGATAACATAATATGCTATGAATATTATAAACAATTTAATTCTATTTCTGTATTTGCTGTTCATACAATAGTGTTGTAAAGTGGCAATTTTGTGACCTCCTATCCATTAATCAGTTTTTCAGTGTTTGGATTCATTTCTGATGTTGGTATTCCTCAAAGGATTCTGTGGACCAACAAAAATATTGTTATGGAACCCAAAGTGTTTGCTGATCTAATCCAACCCACTCTTTTTGCCGATGGTAAAACTTCTGCAGTTCTTGTCTGGATTTTTCTACTAAGAAAAATCCCTGAAAATGTTAAAATGGAAAACTGTCAAGTGGTTCGAAAATACATAATGAAAAAAGCAACCAAATAGTCTGACCTTATGCCTGTTGAAATTCTTCCATTTTTTAGTGGTTCACCAACAGTCATTATACTGCAGAGGGAAAAA
Organism: Ailuropoda melanoleuca; assembly: GCF_002007445.2. Lineage (NCBI taxonomy): Eukaryota > Metazoa > Chordata > Mammalia > Carnivora > Ursidae > Ailuropoda > Ailuropoda melanoleuca. Next base: position 19,555,499 of record NC_048238.1, on the reverse strand, counting down.
AATCTTTAATTCCTTTCCTTTACTTTACTGTGTAAAGTGAATAGAGACCATTACAATCACCAGATCCATTGTCTTATGTTTGAACATAGGGGACATAAAAAAGCAGGGGGTTTCGTGATACAACTCTTAGCTTCAGGGCAGTCTTTCTTTGATGTTTATATATTTAATCCCTTTAAAAATTGTACTCCAGAGCATAACCTAAGAACAAAGCACTTCATCCCTTCTGTTATTAGAACTGTGTACTTCTTGCTTTGACTTTTAAAAATGACAGAGCTACAAGGCATTCTGTTCCCCATGGCTGATCACTTCCTTCCAGTGAATGGCATTATGTTGGCGAATTAATTAATAGTAAAATCTGATTTACATATTCACAAATACTAGAAGTGCAGAAAAATTGTATCGGGAGGCAGATCCTTGGAGAGGCTAAGTGAGAGGAGAAAAAAAATCAAAGGTTCCTTTTTCAGATATAGCATAGGACTTGGCATTTCTAGGCCTGCTTTGCTTCCACCTTCAGGCATCTTCTGAATATTGTAAAGCAGATTATTCTAGATACGGAAAAGTCTGTTCTACCATGGGTTGAAAGATTTAGCCTTAGGTGAATGCCATTACCTCATGTAGTGTGCCAAGGAGCAGAAACTAAGTAGTTTGGCTACTGGCCTAGCCATCAGCAAATGTGGTCCTTCATCTAGCTCTGTCTCATCACTGTATTTTAGCTTTCTGTTCATAAAATCAGAATGATAAAGATGATGATGTTATTTCCCTGATAAGGAGATTTTCAGGTGTAAAAAATGATAATGAATGTAAAGTGCTTTGAAACAACCTCACATATTATTGGGCTATGTAGAAGGTCCAAGGCATTTTGCTAAATGTGGAGCATGTAGGCATGTAAAGGCCTTGCCTTTGAGGAGTCCACAGTGTAGTGGACTGAGGCCAAAAAATGAAACCACAAATTTGCGAAGTGTGGCAAGGACATTGGTGCTATGGGACCAGTGAGAACGTTCCCCTAATCCAACCTGAAAAGTAGAGGTAGGGTTTGGAAAAGCTTTGGAGAGCATGTACAGAGATGCTGTCTGGTGCTCCATCCTCACCCTCTTGGCTTAGAAGTTCACTCTGATGGTTCCAATATACACTAACGGCTTTCTGCCTTTTTCTGTTTGAGATGTTCTTTGGCAATGGGGTAGGACAGAAGTGCCAGTGGACTAACAGCCCTGGGACTGACTCTCAATTAATGAGGAACAGGAAAATAATACCCAAACTTCTTCACCTCTCTGTGGGACAACTCAGGGATGTGTTTCATGCAGGCTCTCAAAGACTTCCCAGCAGAGTGGACTACCCTAGTTGCCCACAGCAGTAACCCACTCTTAAACACACCCTTTGTTGGCTTTTCTCTCCTCTCCACCTCCCATCTCTATGCCCTCACCCTGCTTTCTGAGAATCCCTTCCTACATAAACCACTTGCATGCACACCTTTGTTTCAAGATCTGTTTTTGAGGGAGCCCAATCAAAAACAAGAGATGACATCCAAATGGAGTCTCAAAGGTTAGTAGTTAGTCTAGCCTAGTGAATTAAATGGTGTGTAAATTGTGCATCAGTACAGCTGTTTGAAGAAAAAGAGAATTAGCTAACCCACCATGGAGGGAAAGAATATTCAAGGCTACTTGGAGTATTCAAGGCAGAGGAAATATCATTTGAAATTCTAAGGATGGGATAGAGAGCTTAGCTTGTTTTGGGAACTACATATAGGTCAGGATAGATAGGCAGTAGTTGGGAAAAGTAGACAGGAACTGGGTTAAAAAGGGACTTACAAGCCTAGATAAGAAGCTGGGTGTTCATTCTGAAGGTGATGGGAAGCCATTTCAGGGCTTTGAATCAGGGGAGTTTATGGCCAGGCTTATGTTCTATAAAGTTACTCCGGTGGCCACATGGAAGGTGGATAAAGGAAAGGCAAGATTAGAGACAAAGAGACCAATTAGGAGTTCATGATAATAATTAGGATGAGAAGAGATTGAGGCCTGAAGCAAGGTAGAGACCAGTGTGCTGGATAGGGAAGGGTTCATAGGTTTTTCGGAAGATAGAACTGGAAGGACTTAGATGATTGCAGAATGGAGCTAAGATACTGCCTCATGATTTCTGAAGACACAGTGTTCTTCCAAAGAGCTACACTAAACCATACCCAACCCTAGAGATATTAGTGCATTTTTACCAAATTCCACTGGAGATCAGAGCCTCTTGTCAGGGTGAGAAAGAAGGAATGGGGGAACTGTGTTAAGCTCTAAGCTACAACAAATGGGGGTTGAATGTAAAGGTTTGGACATGAGAACTGGACAAGAGAGGTCAGTGGCCTGGAGGAATTTACAAGGTGGAGGCAAAAACTGATCAGGTCAAATCCATAATATGGTGATTCAGATGGATTGATGAATGTCCTTGCTTCAAAGGGAATTGAGTTATATCTTAGGGCTGTTGCTTACATAAGGCAATTTCATCTAGAGGAGAAGGAAAAGAGATCAATGAGAAGTGGGGGTTAAGAAAATGAAATGTGTGGCTTTCATGGGTGAGATTCCCCAGAAACCTCCCTCTTTGTTTCATCTCAATTCGCTTCATCTTTATAATGCACACCTGCAGTTTCCCCTCTGCTGACTCTCTAGAATTTATCCCTGAAGGTGACCAAAGAACATACTCTATAAATAAGGTCCCATTTCTCGTGGCAGCTTATAGTTTGTTAGGTCACACACACACACATTTCACATGTGTGTGCTTTAATCGACACAATTAGCAATCACATTGAAGAAAATAGGCACTGATAGTTTACAGTATTAGACTCTCCTTCTTTCACTGACACCTGTGTGGAGGCACTGCAAATAGACCATTTTAATGAAATATTTTTAGTCCTATTATAAATTATGCTGCTATTAGCATTTACGTACAAGTTTTTGTGTGGATATATGTTTTTGTTTCTTTTGGCTATGTAACTACTGCTGGAAGAGCTGGATCCCGTGGTAACTCTATGCTTCACATTTTGAGGAACTGCCAAACTATTTTACAAAGGGCCTGAACCATTTTACATTCTTACCAGCAATGTTTTATGTTTGTTTTAATCATTATATATAATCATTTTTTTTCTCTACTTACTGTTAGATGTTAGTTTCACGAAACTTTTGCAATCTCTTTCTTGATTTGTCTTCCTTTTAAATTCTTTTTAACATCTTAGAATGTTATTTGAATATCTCCATAATAACCTAATAAGAATTAGGATAATGAGATAATCTAGAAATTATACAAGATTGGACCAGTGTATTACTTAGCTCATTGTTTGGGGATTCTGAACTTCAGATTGTGATGTCCACATCTTGCTGTAGAAACCCAAATCTCCCATAAAGTCTCCAACTTGGGGGGATTCTTTTTTTTTTTAAGTAGGCTCCACACCCAGTGTGGAGCCCAGCGTGGGGCTTGAAGTCACGACCCTGAGATCAGGACCTGAGCTGAGATCGAGAGTCAGATGCTTAACCGACTGAGCCACCCAGCTCCCCCGCCCACCCCGCCCCATGGAACAGCAAAGATGGAATATGGGGACCAATATGATGGCCTCTTATTTTACACTGAAAAGAGGAAAGAAAGGAGGGAGGGCCAAAAGGAGGTGAAAGACTGAGAGGGAATTGGGCAAGGCCACAAAGATGTAATGTGCTGACTATTGTTATAGCTTTGACCTTAGTGGAGGGCCAGTGCCTGAGGTACATTAGTGGGTCTTGTTTGGACCACTTGGAAGCTTGCTCATTTCACTTCTTCCTCTTTCTCCAGTTCAGACCACTGTCCCCAGTTTACTCCTTCCAGTTCCACCCTACATTTACCCATTCATTCCCCATCACTCTGGCAAGTGGGTGGTGAGGAAAATTAGGGATTGGGAAAAAGAAAAGTGAGAACATACGTGTTCATGACCCTTCCTCCACTTCTTCACCTCCCTATTTATTATCAGTCTGGTAGGCGTACTGTTTAATTTGCCTCACCTGAAGCAATAACACTTTGATCTCTATAAAGCAGTAGAATCACCTAAGCCATGGTAATGAACTACCCTATAGAACAATAAAGGTGAAATAAGGTGGTGACAAAATCCCACAGGAAAGACTATTAACTAACGTTATTAGGCGATACTTTCTTAGTGAAAATTCCCTCCACTGTAGTATTTCATTATTAATAGTCCTTGGGAGTTTAAAGAAAAGAAATACCTTTTTATTTCTCTGGCTTGATCTCCTGGTACTCATAAAGGAATCTAGGCTATGTTTTATGATGCCAAAAATCACCAGTCAATCCAATTTGGTAATAGAACAACAATCAACCACATTATTCGGAGCTATATAGACAAAACAGCTAATTGTTTGACTGAAATATTCGCATGCACATCAGTTATTTTGACATCATATGGGCACAGTCCAAGTCAATATTTAAATAGTAATTTGAAAAATCATTATTCGGAACCATGTTTGTTGATTATCTTATATATATACAGGAATTTTTCTCATTAAGCAGATGGCTTTGCATCAATCCTATCTTAGAAATTAGCAAACACAGATCTTTCTAACTGTGGAAAGGAAGTAAATACATAAGAAGGGGCCAGAGGCAGAAGGCAACCTAAAGGTAACTCTGAAAACCAAGGTGGTGGTAATTCTTTAGCGGTGGTAAGATCGTCTGTGGAGGAGATGGCATTTGGCAATTTACAAATTGGAGGCTGTAAGGATTAATCTGGTATATTAGTTTTCTAGGGCTTCCTTAACGAAATTCCCAAGACTGGGGGCCTTAAACAACAGAAATTTATGGTCTCATCATTTTGGAGGATAGAAGTCCGAGATCAACATTTCAGCGAGGTTGGTTCTTTTTGAGGGCTGTGGGGGAGAATATGTTCCATGCCTCTCATATAGCTTCTGGTCGTTTGTTGGCAACCTTTGGCTTTCCTGAGTGGAGACTCATCATGTTCACATGGTGTTCTTCTGTGTGTCTGTCTGTCTCCAAATTTCCCCTCTTTTATGAGGACATCAGTTATATTGAGTTAGTGGCCCACTCTTCTCCAGTATGACCTCATCTTAACTAATTACATCTGATGACCCTACTTCTGAATAAGGTCCTGGGGGTTAGGACTTCAACAGATGAATTTTAGAGGGGGGAATACAATTCAGTCTATAACATCTGGTAAGTGATTAATGCCACCTCCACAGAGGCCCAGAGGTCTCTGCCAGCTCTGGCAAGGGTCATATCTTTGATTGGATGCTTTTAGGTAAAGATAAGGGCAAAGTCGAAACCTACTGTCAACCAGATGCTAGGACCATTTAATCCTTTTTTTCCCCTCACTTAATGCCCTTCTGTACTTCCTCTCGACATTTGAGAGGACTGAGACTAAAAGTTGTTTTAAAATTTGAGGGCCAAGAGAAGCTTGAACTTGGTGAATCTCTCACATTTTCTGAGTGTGCTTTAGGTCTCCTCTTGGCTTGAAGATCATACCCCAAGAATATTCTTCCTTAATGTGTTTCATATGTTTTCTAGGCTAGCTTGAAGTTTTAAAGACTCATGGTATTTTCTTTTTTTACTTTTTATAAAATTACTGTCTCCCACAGGAGGTATTCCCCCCAAGAATTTTCATATTCTTAACCTAACACGGGCTTTCAGAGTCCTTCCTTCTACTTTATTTGAAAACACGTGTCCCAGTTTCCCTGCAGCATCCCCTTCCCCAGCCAACACCCCGGATGGCTCCATCCCATCTTCACCCTTGTGGGGCTTTCTTCTTGAATTTTGGAGAATCACTTGGCTACCATTTTCCACCTGGAAGCAAGGGAATGGTGAGCATCCTTTTAAATATTCTAAACACCTTGGTTAGAACCATCATGTCTGAGAGGTCAGCCCTTGGCATAGTGATGGGTTGTGGTCCACAAGGCTCTCTCTTTCCTGAGAACATCACCAGGAGTGCCTTGGACTTTGCTGAGTAGTGTCAGAGGATGTTTGTGTCACTGCTAAACTGGCCTTTGAGGGCACCTTTCTCTTACCTGTGATAAACCCTCTTTATGTTGCTCTGCTTCATCTGGGAACTTCTTAAGAAGGGGCTCCTCTTAATTGTTGACTTTTGTTTCAAACTTTTAGTAAGACAATAATAGTGGCTATGTATGCATGCTGCACGAACTGCTGGAGGTTTGAGTCAAACCACTGGGCAGTTTGGTGGGAAAAAATCATCAGGCCAAGCTTTCATTTGGCACCTTTTGGCTAAGTGTTGTATATATTTATACCTACATATTTCGTGATTAGATGTTTATATATGTGCATATACCAATAACATCATGTTGCTTGGTTGTCAAGTAGAAGCTATTGAAGTAAAACCTGGATGTCTCTTTATACAAATTAGTCTTTCTGTATAAAATATATATTATAAGCCCACTGTATGCATCACTGCGGGGTTGCTAGGAGGCAAAAATCCAGATATCTGTTCTCAACGAGTTTGATAGTGGGGAGATATGACTATTCATTCATTCAGAAAAAAATTTTAAACATCTAATATGTGTAGGTCCAATTTAAGAACTGATATATGTTGTAAGATATCATCCCTATGTGAAAGATCATAGCTTACTGGAGGATGTAGAGAGGTTGATGGAAGGTGACAAAAGTCTCATGGAGACTTTAATAGAGGGACACATAAGGCATTGGCAAGAGTTGGTATTAGTGGTGTTTAACTCAGGCTGAGAGCATCAGACAGGCTTCCTGGAGGTCAAAGATAACTAAGACCAATGTTCCATCAGTGTTCCACACTCAATGGGTGGTGCAGGTGTAAGTGGCATTCGAAGCTGAGGAGGTCATGTCATGCTGGGGTGACAAGGGGTGACTTCATGGAGGAGTGGGGTTTGAGATAAACTGTGTAGGTTAAGGTCAAGAACTGTACTTGGTGGCCACTGTGCAGAGGTGGCCACTCTGCAACTGTGCATTGTGGAAACTGTGTGTGGGGAGTTGGGTGATGGGACAAGCCTAGGATGTTGTACAGGTTGGAGCTAGGAGAGATGGATCTGACATTGAATCTGAGCCCAGCTAGCAGTGCTAGACAGGAGTTGTCACCTGTGTCATCAGTATTTGTGTAGGTTCAAGGCTTGGTGGGAAAGGGTAGGCCTCACAGCAGATGGGTTTGGGAGTGGAACAGTGTGGTTACCTGGAGTAATTGATGGATATTGGAAGAAAGGAGCTATTTTTTTTTGTGGTGTATGAGTTAGGAATCCTTTTGTCTGCAAGTGACAAAACCCAACAAGAATGACTTTAACAAGAAAAGGACTGATGTTTTTCCTGCGTAATCCAGAATCTGGAGTTAGTCACTGGGGCATTGATCTAGTGCTTCAAGAAAGTCAGAGATGGGATTTCTCCCATTCTCTTAGCCTTCTCTCCACGTTTGTTTCCTCATGGTTGAAATATAACATTCACAATTCTAGACATCAGATATGCACTTCGGGCAGGAAAAAGGGGGAAAGTTATATCTATTCTGTTAATAAGGAAATTAATATTTTCTCCAGAAGCACCCCAGGAGATTTCCACTTATGTCTTCATGGCTAGACCTGTAGCACATGGCCACTCCTAAAATCAGGAGAGGTTGAGAAAGAGTTTAGGATTTTTAACCTGTCAGAAAAAGGAAAAGGGGATCCTAAATGAGTATTGGGAGGACCAAGCAAGAACTAGGATATGTGTGCTGGGGGGCTGGGGACGCATGGGGAATTGCTAGGGCTACTTGTGGTCTGAGCTGGGGTATGGGGACCAGATGCAGTACCAGTAGAGGCCTCAAGGGGGAACCAAAGGGAAGGACACGCGGCTGGCCCCCAATACAGTGCTCATTTCATGACTCTTTGGGTCTCTCCTCTCCACCATCATTGCTTCTTTACCTCTGCCCTGAATCCAGATTCTCGCCCTTTCTCTCAGATGTTGGCTTTCACTTCGATGTTTTCATTGACCTCTTTCTCTTCTCACTCTGCGCACACCTGGAGAGAAGGCAGGAAGCCGACATTAGCAGGGCCTGAGACTCCTGCCAGGCCTAGAAGCTGTGCCAACTATAAGCTCCCTCTGGGTAAGGTGTGGATTTGCCAAGTCTCGCATCCCAGCCAACCAGAGAGGAGGAAAATAACAGGGGCTCGAGTGCCCAATGATTGGTGCCAGGCCAGTCAGTGGGAAGACAGACTGTAGTCACCTGGTATAAGAAATCTGTTCTCTGAAGACACGTTTGATTCCAGAGTTAGGCATTTTCTTCATGGTTTCTGCCTTTCCGTTTAGTTTCTTGGTATACTTTTCCAGAAACCCCACCCTTATCATCTCATAATGAAAAGAAAAAAGGAATTGGCCACATCATATCAGTGAGACCCTCTTCCTTACCTCCCTGGCCAGGAATGAGAGAAGCCAACTTGTCCTAGCCTGAGACTTGGGTAAGAACAGGGTGGTTAGTGAAGTTAATACCTTGGAGAGGGTAGCCAAGGACAAGGATGATTTCTACTGTCCTCTCATAAGGGCATTCCTTTAGAAGGCACTCTCAACCAGGGTCACTGGTGAGATTGGGCAATCAGAATTTCTGCAGTTGACATGTGATGGTTTAAAACAAAGCAGCACTTGGTCCCATGGAGTGGTTTTTAATCACAGTGTTTATTTTGCATTTCAGAGAATATTAAAGGCGGGCATGAATGTTTATTAAAAGGTAGCGTGGTCTGCAAAGGCTGAGAAACACTGCTAGGGACAGTGACACAGAGTGGGGCATCACGTGGAGACAAGTAAGACAAATCTGATCTTTGTTGCAAAGTTGCCTCAGACCAAAACTTGTCCGAAGTATCCGTGAGAGGATTTGGCCACTTTCATGTGTGACGTAATGGGGGAGCTAGGCTTTGGAAGTCTGGCGAAGCCTATGAATCCCCTCTCAAAAACTGATTTTACATGCATAAAATAAAATATGTAGGATAAGTAACGAAAAATCAACTATATTGAAATAAGGATATCAAAATTAAAAAAAATACCCAGGTTTGTGACAGACAGATACGTGTGCTTGTTTATTAACATGTTAAATAGCAGGATTGAGCAAGAGTTCTAACAACCACTGTAATTTTGAAACAGTGATGAGTGTTAACAGTATTTTGAGATATGTGCAACAACTGAGATGTGAAATATGAAAACTGTGAGCTTTATTTGGGACGAAGTCACAGGCACTGTTAGGACTTCTGAGATTTTCTGCCTATGTTAAATTGAAGGAAATGCCAAATTTCGGTTAGGGGTTGAAACCCAAAAGGTAAAAATTTCCCATGCAAGTCATGGGCCTCCTGATTTTACCCATAGACCTCAGGGGGGTCCACAGGTTTAGTTAGACCTCCTGGCTACAGACAGGAAGAAAGCAGAGATGACACAGTGGCAGGTTAATGCTACGGTTAAGGGCATGCAGGAGACCACACAGAAGCCATGGGGGCGCTCTCCATCCTTCCATGAATGGCCTGGGGTAGAAGCTGCACTCCATTTTCTGAGTCTGTTTGGACTCACAGATAATGCCAAGTCCAGGAAATGGCGCTGCTCATTTTTTATTGGCAGTGGACTCGGTTATCTTGCGGTAGATTAATGGACTTAGCGTCTGCTCCAAGCCTGGGAGGGCTTCTGGTGAAGGTTTGCTCTCAGCCTTCCTGCCTTTACTGGATCTGAAGTGTTCACACAGTGTCAGCCGGCGTAATGTTTATTTGCCTCCTCCCTGAATGTGCTAAATGCAAATGAAAAGCCAACATCAAACACAAAGGGAAAGGTGCAAGAAAAAGATTTGGCTTTGGGTCGTCCCTCTTTCTGAATATGGCACTCGGAGTCTAATTGCTAATACACATTGAGTCCTCAGTCAGAAGGTCACCTCAAGACTCATGTTAATCATTATTATCATTTTGCAAACTGAGAATGAGGACTGGCGATGAGTTCAAGGCTAAGGAGCATGACAAACAGAGTGTGATGGATAGAATTTCCAACCAAAGAATCACAATCCTTCTGGCCATGGATGCAGTTAGTTACACTTTTAAAAGCATGTCCACCAGTAAGCAAGTAATTATTGAATGTGTGGCACGTGGCCAGCAAGGTGGGGATGGGGGCCTCTTCAGCTGTGATGGTCAGGCACTGCCTCTCTGAGGAGGTGACATTGTTGTGGAGAGCCTAATGAGGAAAAGCAGCAGCCATACAAAGACCAGGGTAAAAGCGCTCCAAATAGAAGGAATGGCATGTAGCAGTGCCCCAAGAGAGCAGCCCATACTGGGTGACAGGGACTGGTGGAAGGCCAGTGTGAGTGAGAGGGAGCATTGCAGGAGTTGCAGCCAGAGGGCTAGGCAGGCCCAGGTCTAGAAGGGCTCCGGAGGTCACTGCGAGGAGTGGGATTGTGGCCGGCTTGAAATGCGAAGCCTCTGGAGGGTTTTTAAGCAGAGCAGTCTCCTTGATCGGCATGCTCTGACTTCTCTTTCCCGCCGTAGCTCTGGCCGCTGGGTGAGGACAGAGTGTCAAAGTCAGGAGTGCGAAGGAGGCAGACGCAGTCTCCTGATGGGGAGTCGGGGCCCCTTGGACTAGTGTTGTAGCTGTGCAGACAGTGAGAAGTGCCCAGATTCTGGAGATGTTTTAGAGCCATAGACAATAGGACTTAGTGTCGATTTAGATTAGATGTATGAGAGGAAGAGTGGTATCGGGGATGACTCCTCAGAAATGTGGGGAGAAGTTTCCGAGCAAGGGAAGGCTACCTAGAGGTCTGCCGTAACTGGCAGCACTGTCCATGGGAAGAATGGTGACTTCTGTAGGGTTCGTCTTGTGTCCTCTGAGACTTCCCCTTATGACCTCTCTCAATACCACCACCTTCTAGGTCTCCAGTTTCCTTTTTGGCTTCTCAAGGGTTGTAACTGTACACCTCTTTCTTAGAAAGCAGTACGAGGCTCGAGGGTTGTAGAGAGTGGGTAGGGTCTGGAACACAAAAGGATTAGAACTTGAATCCTGGCCCCCTCATTGACTTGCGTCACCTGGGCAACTTGCTTCTGAGTGTCAGTTGTTTGTCATCTATGAAATGGGATGAAAAGAGTTACTGGTAGAGTTCTTTGAAGATTGATTAACACAACGAATGAAAAGTGCCCAGCCCAGAGCAGGCACTGAGCTGACTTGTCCTGACTTCAATTTCAATTTACTTCTCTTGTATTCTATTTGGGTCCTGGCTTGGTGGCAGCCTGGCTAGATGTTCACTAATAAACTAAATCGTGTGGAGATGTTGCCCTTGTTCTCCAAGCTGGCCCCACACAAAAGCAATTGGCGAGTTCTAAAAGATACTCAAACCCACATCCCACCTCTTTAGGGTTTCCGATTTGATTGGTTGGGGCGTCAAAGGATTGTTATTTTTATAAGCTCCCTAGGTATTTCTAGTGAGCAGTTATGTTTGAGAACCCCTGTTAAATTAATGGACAGTTATAATTTAATTAATGATCATCAGGTAGCCACTAGTGTTTCTAGAAAAATGGTAGGGATTGTAAAGATGTACCCCAAGCTGGAGTTTTCACTTGAGGAAACAAGGGCTTCTCTATTAAGAGTCCCTTAATAGCTAATATTTGTTGCATACGTACGTGTCACTGTTCTAAATTCTTTCTCTCTTTTTTTCTCTTTCCCCACTCTCCCCCATTTTTCTCTCTCTGTGTTTGTGTGTATCATCCACTAAAATTTGGGAAATCCATGGAATTGTAATTCAGACTCACCTGCCTGCTTCAGTCCTGTGGCTGGCCTTGGTGAGGACTCCTTCCTAGGTCCTGCATCCCTCTACATGGAAGTCCAAGGCTGAAGACCTCTTCAAGTGGCTTCCTATAGCAGTTAGCTTGAAGAGCACAAACTTGAACAAGGGCCCTCTCTCCCTCTTTCCATCTCTTTCCATCTCTGTCTCTGTCTCACTCTCACCTTAGCTACGTTGGCCTTCTTTCTATTTCCTGAAAGATCCTACCTTATCTGCCCCCTCAAGGCCTTCACACATGTTACTTCCTCCAGCCGACCCCCTTCATATCCCCTTTGCCCTGAAATTTTGACTCCCGATATTGTTCTGATATTCCTTTTGTAGGTATCTACCTATTTGCCTGCTTGTTCAATATCTGTCTTCCATATTCTACCATAAGTTCACAAAGGCCGGTATGGGTCTGTTTTATTCTCCATTGAATCCTCAGTGCCTAGCCCAGGACGGCAATATTTGTTGAGTAAGCGTAGTGGTGAACACTTCTTCCCTCAGTGTTAGACTCAATCAGAAGTGCACTGTGGGTGGAGACAGATTCCAGTGCCCAAAGGACTCTGAGGCTGTCGTCTTCCAAACTGGGCGCTTGGTGCCTAATCCAGTCAGTTGGTCACTCTCAGCCACCCTCGTGGCCTCAGTGCACTTTTCTATGATCTGGCCTTGACTGGGACCACCAAGTGGTTTTAATCATGTTGAACCCCACACAGAAAGTGTTGGACTGCTCTTTCTGAGAGACACTGTACAGCTTCCGTGTAAATTCCTGGCTCTGAATCGATACAAGGACTGAGGAGCTGGGACTGTTTGTCCAGGCAGTATTACCAATGTCTGAGTGGGGGCTTGACTCAACTCCACCGGCCCAAGCCCCAGTTTAGTTGAGGTGTTTCATTATCAAAGTGCTTCAGTGACCCATGGGTCAGAAGCAAGATTATATTAGTAGTTATACATAGTATGATTTTGGTGCCTGGCTACACTTCCTATGGAGGAATAAGTGGTATATTTAGAAAACAAAGCTCCAAGGTCATTTTTATTCCCCCATTCCTAAATATGAAACCTTTCATTTTTTGTGTTTGCATGGCAGAAAGACCATGCATCTCACTGAAAACATTTGCTGAGTGGTTTTAGCATGGGGTCTTGCATAAGCAGACCTTGAGATGAGCTATGGATGCAAGTAGTCTCTTTGGGAGTGGTCCCAGGAAGCACCAGTAAGGGGAGGGGTGAAGTGAGACAGGGGAGAGAAGGGAGCCTACACAGACACATGTTAATGATGTGTTACTGTTGTGGGTGGCTGCCCCTCAGTCCTGCTGTGGGCCTCTGGGAGACTGTGTACAGCCTGGCTAAGAGTTGTTCTACTTAAGGGGGGAGGAGGAGGGGGTGTGTACCCACCCACTCCCATCCTTCATTGGTTGACAGCCACTGGGGGAGGTGTTAACTCCTGGCCCTTCCAGCCAGCCCCATGTGTGGACAGAGCATGCTCCTGTGGCTAGAACAGGCTTTTAGGTAGGGGGCCATAGGGGCTTGTCGGAAAATCCATGGGTGTGTAAGAGAATAATGAATGGCAAGAGGACATGGATGGGGTGCCAGCAGCTTCTGCTGCATCTGCTATACTGAGGATCTCTGCGTGCGCGCCACATTGCTGGGAGGACAGAAAAGCTAGCTATTTTGCTGGAGGCTTATGAGTTCAAATAGATGATGACTCAGACAGATATACAGGACATATAATGTATAGTAAATGTTCAGGACATACACATATCTTCAGCAAATACAAACCAGTAGACAAACTAGAAGGAATATACCCTGAATACAAACCGGTATGTTACACCGGTCAACCCTAGCTGCATTCTCATTCTGTGGATAAACTTGCAGGGTTTGGGGGTGTGGGGCAGATTTAAGAAATCTCAAAGACATTACAAAAGAGTTGTCAGAAAAATATGCATCCTTACATTTACATACTTTCAATACAACTTGCCACCAATTGTTAGGGAAAATATGAATGCATTTAAACTGATAAACTTATCAAAAATATTTATTCTGCCTGCTTCGTACAAGTCAAGGAGCTGTTACACCAAATGGTGTCCTACAGATCAAGGTTTATGATACTAGCCCTACTTGAAAGACATATAATGAAGAAGAGTTGAGAAGAAGAGTGGTAGATAATGGAGGAAATGTTGATGTGCAGAGCTCTGGGTGTGTGCATGTTGGAGGCAGGTGGACGTGAAGACAAGAACTGAAGATGAGCCGGCAGCTAGCCTAAGCAACTGGTAAATAAGATAGAACCACTGTGAGATGTTTGTCTTCTACTATCTTTCCTTTATATGATTTCCTGTGTTTTTCCCCCACAAAAAGGTAACCCAAAGCAGGGCTGTTAACTCAAAAAATTATTTATCAGGGTAAGGCCTTATCCTGCCACACAAATGTCAACCGGAAGCATATGAAAAAAAAATTTACTTTGGCTGGCTTGTATTGTGCTTTGGGTTCGACTGAAAACCATTAGCGTTTATTCCCAACTCCCCCCACTGCTCTAAATCACTGAGCCAAACACTGGCTTCATTTTGTTGCGGTCATATTAGCTCTGGGCATGAGGGGCTCAGTGACGCTCGGAAAAGGAAGCTAAATGCTGCAGCCAACATCTGCCTGAGCTTAGTTTTAAAGCGCTCACCTCGATTCACTGCATTAATAATTTTTAGATGAGATCTTTCTTAAAACCAAAGTTATTTATTTAGGGAATCATCTTCCTACATTTCTTGATATATTTGTTGGTTAATATTTAACCAAAGTACAACATGACCAAAACACTAGAGAAATAAAGATATGCTACAGATATAACAACATAATTATGGCATTCGTGTATAAAAACCAATACTAAAGAGTCTTCCGTTTTCTAAATGATTCTTTTAGCTTGAGTTCATTTCTGGGCTCTGCTCTGTGCTGGCGTGGAAGGTGTTCAGTCTGTTTTTGAAAGTGCGGTTACCGATCGGGTCGTCAACTATCAAGGGCTGGGAACCTTTTCCTAAGCCCTCTGCTAAGGTTCTGTTTCATGTTCTTCTCCTTGGGGCCGACTGTGTCCTCGTAGCAGAGTATGGGCTTGATTACATGTGTGACCTCTGATTTCTATGAGGGCTAGTACCTTGGATGTCCCCTGCCGTGACTGGCAGGTGAGGGCAGCTTTTGAGAGGACTGGTGAGGGAGGTATGGTCATATGTGCTCTAACGTCATGACAAATCTCCACTGTCGACTCGTGTGCACTGGGTGGATTGACTGAGGGGCTCGTTGGGTAAAGGGACTCCTTGAAGACTCCCATACATCTCTTCCATTGGAGCCACCTTTAGACATCCACAGTGTGCCCTTGTAAGATGGCCTGGAAACCACGTTATAGTTCAAAGAGGAAGAAAGGCAGAGAGAATAATGGTGGGGATGGTGATACTATCAGAATCACCTCTACAGCTTCTAAAAATAACATATTGATCTTTTCCAAATCCCTCATCTGCAATGGAAAAATCCACTTTCTTCCTTCATTGACAGTCACTGCCTTGGTGAGAATATCAGTGAGGGTCTACTTAGAGAAAGATAAAGCACACTAGGAATATAAGTGGAAGGGATCATTACAGGAACTTGTCACAGTCACACAGGTGTCAGAAGGCCTGAGAGCAAAACTGGAAGCCTAGGGAAGCCAGAGAAGAGTAGTTGCAGGAAGCGATTCCCACCCCGGGCTGGGAGGACAAGAGTGAGAAGGAGTGTGTGGGGGCGGGCGCTTGGGCCTCTGTGGAGCCGGTGTGCCGCTGCTGGGGCCGGGGCCAATAAGGAGGCAGTGCACTGGGTCCTGTGAAGGACTAGGTGGCATGGCCCAGTGAGTGAGGGAGCACAGACGACTGGTGCTCTGGCCCCTCTGACGGTGCAAGATGAGGTTGCTGTCAGAATGACACTGGTAGGAACTGGGAAAGAAGGACGAAGTCCCTCTCCCCCTTTCCCACATTCCACTTTCCTCTGGGAGATCCTCCGTGTCTGGTCTCCCCCTGGTGGAACTGGACGAGAGGCCAGCTAGCACGGGCCCCAGGGCATTGTGGCTTACAGAGTCCCAGCTCCAGGGTCACGGCCAGGTGGGTAGGTCGGTCGGTAGTAGGTAAGGGCCAGTCACGGTGATCCTCTGTCACCAGCAGGAGTGGGCCTTTGTCCTTTCCTCTGCTCCGTGCTTTGCCTTGCTTCCTTCTATCCCGGCCGGGAAGAACTCCCCAGCCTGGCCTGGCCCTTGCTTGACTTCCCAGAAGGATGATGAACAAAATGAAGATGAGGAGGCTTTGGTTCCTAACTGCACAGCCTCAGTATTTTGTCCGCTCTGGCCCGTCTGCAGGACCTGCTGCTGCCATGCACGTTACATTGAACGGAACAATAGAGTTTTGATTGGACTTGAAAATCTATCATTAATTTGAACAAGAGTCAAGGATATTGAAGCTTGAGAGAGACAAGGAATTAAAAATGAACACATCAGAAAAGTTCAACGGAAGCAGTAGATGAATGCGTCTCCCTCATAATCCCTTAGAAAATACTTGGCTGTTTACAATCAAAACACTCTTATTCTGATGCATTTGATAGGGCTTAATAAGGTCTTAAAATCATCCTGGTTCACTTTTAAATGAACCAGTAAGCTGTAAGGTTCCCTTTGATCCATGTATGCAAATTGATCTTTGAGGCTGATGGAGGTGACAATGGAATTTTTCAACTGCACAGCAATATATGCTTAATTATACATGGTATTGTTAGAGACGCCCATTTTTCATGGAGTTATGAACATTTCGTAACTTTGGCAAAGTCGTTTAACGAAAGCAGCACTGAGATGGTAGCACTGATATTCTAAGTAACAACTCTAACCGTCAGTGATTGGGCTCAGTGATAGGGGTTTTAAATTTGTGATAAATAACTCTGTTTATGTCTAAGGGTATGTGCTTTATTAAAAACATTTCCTATTTGTCAGTGATAGTTTTTGATAAGATAGCTGACTCAGTGGCTGATGGCCTCCTGTACCTTCCAGCAATTAGCATGCTTTGCTTTAGGAAGTACTTGGGGAAAGTATGAATGAAAAAAGTAGAGAAAAAGTTTATAGGGAGAAGGAGAAACATTTGGGTTGGTTATTTGTTTAAATGGTTGTTTGTGAAGTGGTGGAGCTGATTAACAAACGCTTTTTTGTGTCCGCATCTCACAGAGTTTGATTTCATATCAAGGAAATTAGAACCAACAGCTAGATGAGATCACTCCGTGCTTCACTTTTGTTTGTTCGGTTTATGCCCTGAGTTCCCTCAATCTATGGGATTTTTGAAATTTCTCCTCCTCTTTTCTTAGTCCCTGTCTTGGGTACATCTGTTTCTTCAGTCTCCTCTTGAATCCCCAAAGATTGTCACTTATCTGGTGAGCTGGCAAGCATCGTGCTTCCCCCCTCTTTGATTAGATTTTCTCAGAAAGATGGAAACAGTGGTGGCATATGGTTTGGGGTCAGGTTATTTCTCCATCGGCTTTAAATTGTCTCGGTACTACAGATTTCCTTGTAGATAAATTAGGCACTTCTGAAAACAGGATGAGGTCTTTGAGACCTACAGCTATGCTTAATTATAATACCTTATATTTGCATAATGTTCTAAAGTGCATTGTCTCCTTATAAAGACTCTTACCTCATTATATTTTAATTGTACTGTTCACAGGTCTGTCACTCTTAATAGAAAGTGAGCTCCTGGATGGCCAGAAATATATTATTTCTCATCTGGCAGGCCCAGTGCCTCGCATATAATTAGTGCTTTAATAACCATTTGTTGAATATGCGATAAATCTTGCACTAGTTTTACTCACAATATTATCATGAAGAATAGATGAATCTTCAAATGGAAAAACCCTGATCGCTGAGCCTGGTGGCTCTCAGGAAATGTCTTTGAATTAAGTAACACCTTTGTGATGCAAACAGGACACTTAAAGGGTGGAGCCTTGGAATGCAGATCTTCGGCTTCTTAAAGGCAGGCTTTTTCTGTCCTACTCTTGGATTCTCAACAGGGACACATTGCCAAATGGGCGGAGAAGGGCTATTGGACTGGTTCTCTAAATAAATTCAGTCATTCACTTGAACGTTTCTCTCAGAGGAGACCATCTTGATAATGCATGACTGTACACGGGGAGCAGTGATGAAAGGAGTTCAAAATAACGGATAATCCCTCCAAGCACTTATTCCTCCAGAAATGCAAAATGCCATGAGGGGTAGCAGACTACTTCATTATTAAATTTTGGTTACAGTTCTAACAGGCTACAGTGGAGTTCATGGGGGTGGAATATAGTCTTCAGGTTTTGAGTGTAAATTCCGGGAAGCCAGCTTCTGTGATGATCAGCACTGTATCCCCAGTGCCTGGCACAGTACCTGGAATATGGTAGGTGCTGTTGTAGACTGTGTTAATGGGCCCAATCTCCATTCCTCCTGTATCCATATCCTTTGCCATCTGACTTTGCAGTTTGTCCTGTTAAAGAGGCAGAATCTATTTTTTCTGCCTCTTGGATTTGAGATTGGCTATATGGCTTGCTTTGGCCAATGGAATATCAAGTGGCCAAATGCTTGGACGGCAGACCAAAAGTTTGGAAAGCATTTGAAAATGAGGCTTATCTTCTCATACCTCTTCTATTGCCATGAGAGGTACCTGCCTAGGCTCCCTCTCCAGCCCCAGGAAGAGGATGAGAGACATATGGAGCACAGCTGTACCCCCCACAGCTAAGCCCAGGCCAAATAAGTCTACCCACTGTGGAGACCCGTGGAGGTGCCCCTGGGACCCAGCCTGAATCATCTGCCCTTCAACTAACACATAGATTTGGGAAAGCATAGTCACTGTTGTTTAAACATTTAATTTGACGTGGTTTTTGTAGTATTTTTGTGGCAACGACTAACTGATTCAGATGCTTAATGAATACTTGCTGAAAGAATGGAGGCATAAATGGTGTTGCATGGCAAACTCTTCTTAGGTGCCTATTTCTTTTTCTAGCATCACTTTTCTGAAGAATCTATCAGGCAACAAAACCTGGAAGAAGATGCAGGGAGCCGTTAGTTAGGAGACTCAGGTGTAACAGTGGCTCTGTCAACCTTCAGTGGCTTCAGTGAGACAGATCTATAAAGTGAGGATAATTGTACCAAATACATATCCTGGTAATTTCACAGGAAAGGGGTGAAGATGAAAAGCGCTGGTGGACTTTGCAAAAGCTCAAAGTCCTCTGCTAATGCTATTACCAGCTTTTACCATAATGAGCAATAGGTCTGACCTCATCAGACAATGAGATATTTCACAAAAGCCTGTTTTTTTTTCAGGACATCTCAGTTTCTGTGTGTAAAGGCCATTACATTTGTTTTTGCTTTTCTGTAGCATTCATCAACATAGTTTTTTGATATAATCATTACTGCCTCTTAA
The DNA here is from genome assembly GCF_002007445.2 of Ailuropoda melanoleuca. Taxonomy (NCBI): domain Eukaryota; kingdom Metazoa; phylum Chordata; class Mammalia; order Carnivora; family Ursidae; genus Ailuropoda; species Ailuropoda melanoleuca. The sequence continues at coordinate 19,536,332 of NC_048238.1, read as the reverse complement.
AGACTCAGGATTGTCATTATGAGCAGCAATAGTTTGTTACTTCATCAACTCAGCTGTAAGAGAAGGAGGAGTCTAGCTGACCACCAGTGACCTCCAGTATCCTTTCTGCTTCTCATATTGGTCCTTTATTGTGCTGCCGTGAAGCTATGTCTTTAGCGGCTATTGGGAGGTAGAGGACTCACAGGATCCATTCACAGACGATCCTCCCCTCGCTCCACCTGAATGCTTCCCCCTGCAGTGTTGGTCTCGCCTTCCTCACCCGGGTAGATGTTCTTTAGCTATGGTGGGTGTGTTCTGTATCTAATCCAGTGCTGTCTTTCACACACATGGTCATGTGGAGGAGACCAGTGGTCTCTCCACGTATTTATATTATTATTAAGTTCATGGCTTTGGGGTCATGTTTGCTGCACTAAAGTCCCTTAATTTGGGGGTCCCCTGGGTTACAATTGGCTGAGGCTGCTGCAAGTTGGACCTCTGGTTAGGTGAGGTTTTCCTGAATTTTCGCCTCCCATCCACAGCTGTGCTTTAGTATAGTCTTGAGCATGGACCCAAATCATTCATCTCCCTTCACTCCATGTTGCTTTACATGCTTTGTAGGGGAAACAGAGCCAACTTTGCAGACACCTAGTTTGTGTCCTCTCTGCCTATCTCCTATTCTGACATCAGGTGGAGAGCACTGTTTTTCATTTCACCTCATGAGGATAAACCTGGACATGTTGACCCTGTTTGAGCCATTTCTGATCTGTGCTCCAACTAAGGTTCTCCCACGTGGGTTATGTCACAAGGCAAAATAGAAAGAATACAGACGCAGGTTCAAATAGATGTGGACTCATATATTGGCTTTGCCACATGGGAGCTGTTCCATTTTTCCACCTGTGCTGTGAAAGATCTCCAAGTTGTAGTTTTCCCATCGATAGAATGGGGTTAATCATAGTTCATCTTTATTGTCCTGTTTTGAGGTTTAAATGAGGTATATGTAAGGAAATTTATCATAGTGACTGGCAGTTGTAAGAATTTACTTAATGTTATCATTAATTTTATTATTAATATATATTCATTGTAGAAATTTGCAAGATATATAGCAGTACAAAGACAAATTTGAAATAGAACTCTACCACTTACAGAACTATATCTACATCTATCTATCTATCTATCATCTATCTATGTAGAGTGTGTGTGTGTGTGTGTTGGGGGGAGGGGGTGTTTGTCTAGCCCATTCTATGTTACTCTACAAAATGGTTATTTCCCAAGAAATTTCTGATTAGAACCTCAAATTGTGGATCTCATTTGGGGTTTCTCAGAACTGATTTTTGAGCAAAGTTTTAACACTTTTTTTTTTTTTAGCAAGTATCTTCCCAAGGGATTAAAGGGAGGAGAGTTCATAGTGAAATTACATGCAGCAATTAAAAGCTTCATTTCTTACTAATAATTTGGGCCAGTTCAGTGATATTTTCTAAGCATGTGCTAGGTGGATTACAGACAGGCATTTCTCTGTTTATCCTAGACAAAGCATCATGAGTGAAAATGCTCTAGATTTTGCTTTTTGCAGGGCTGTATGTCCAAAGGTCGGCAATTTTTCTGGATGGATGGTAGGAATGATCTGTACAGAGTAATTAACGTTTTTCAAAAAGGGACTGCTATCTTTCCCTCGGAGGTACCCCACAGATTAGACAGCCAGAAATCACATTCAGTGCTCCAAAATGTCACAGCTTCAGTTGACAAAGAAATCATTTCAGAGTCATGGTGTGAAGTGCAAAGTAGGCTTTTTCCTGGAATTTTGACTAGAACTCACATCTGAGAACAAAAGGCACCAAGTCCTCTGAATTTTAAGTGCAGAGAATTAACAGTCCATATGAGCAGCCACCTCCTCCACAGTCTGCCTGCCGAGAGGCACCATTTCAGCAGGGCAGGCACCAATGCCCGCCTCTCTTTGCTTACTTCCCCTCCATCAGGCAAAATGTGGCTCTAAGATGTGAGGCCATCTTTGGGGGGGGCGAATAGAGATTCATGGAGTGGTAACCACTACCCCCTGCCCTGCCATGGAGCATTTAATTTGTCTATTCCTTCTACAAGACTGAGGGTAACAGAACTGCCACAACCTCCCCACTCCAATTCTGAGAGTAAGATCATCTCCTCTACCGAGATTGCTGAGCCCCGGAGCCAGCACAGTGCCTGATGCAGCCCATCCCTCTGGGATGATGATTCTGGGGCACAGGGTAATGGTGGGGATGAGAAGTCAGAACTGAGGGGCACAGTGCCAGGTACAGCCAGCATTGTCGTCCTTTGGCATGGCAAGAGTGTGGGGCTCAGCTGTGCCTGGGTGGATGCCATGGAAGGTGGTGAGAACATAAACTTTCTTGTTTATGTGCCCCCACCCTCTCCAGAGGGCTGTCACCTCAGTGAAGGAGTCCCATGAGCAAGTCACTACGGGGAAGGCACAAGCATGGGTGAGAAAGAAGCCAACCTCAGTTGGATTTTCACTCTGGGCACTGTTCAGGGGAGACCTCCCCTGGATCCTCTGAAGAACCAATGTGCTTTCTCTCTTCAGAGAGCCAGCATTTTAAATTCCTGCCTCACAGAGGGAACTCAGGGCAGTCAGGGTTATACAGGATAACAGTGACACCAATAGAAAAGTGATGGTTACCTCACCTCACCACAGAAGGGAACTGTAATTATAACTGACAAGGCAGAGGGAAGGCATGAAAAGGATTCTTCTTTCTTTTCTCCCTCTACCCTACTACCTCAACCCTCAGGAGGGAAGAAGGCAGTGTGTGAGAGAGCAGTTCCCCTTAGTTTGGTCTGACCTCCCCCAGTTCCAAGTCTGTGGAGCCACTAGTCAGCCTGGATGGGAGGAAGGCTAAATCAAATATGAGATTGGAATTTTAAAATAGGGAAGGCTAGTTTTAGACTGTCTTAATAGCAGATTAATATTAAATATTAAATTAAATATATAAAAAATTATATAAAAAGATAACATAACATACTATATTTAAAATATAAATAATAGAATGAACTATCACAGTGATTTATTTCCTGACTTGCAACATTCATTGAGCATTTTATCAAATGTCTGCCCTGTTAGGTATTGAGCAAAAATGTTAGGGATTCCAGAATGAATAAATGAATAATGAAAAATAGAAATAAATGAAAAAACAGGTGGATGCAGACCAGTTATAGCAGAGATTGCTGGCTGTTTACCAAATTATTTTTCTATTTCTTCTGGAGCACATAGCTTGATTACATTTCCCAGCTTCTCTTGCAGTTAAGTTTGTTCATGTGACTAGTTCTCACCAATGGAGTGTGAGTAGAAGATACTTGTTACTTCCTCCCTTAGGCAGCTCCAACATACTCTCTTTCCTTGTCAGCTGGGGGTAGATAACTACAAAGTTCTGGGGATTCCAGAACCACAGATAAAAGGAGTCTGAATTTCTGAATTGCCACGTGGGGGAGGAGCCACCAACTGACCAGGAAACATACTTTGGACTATTTTGTGAGCAAGAAGTAAACTTCTATTGTGTTTGAACTGTTATGTGTCCAGGGGACTGTTTATGACAGCAGTTTAAATACCCTAGTTCAAATACCACTGCAATATGATTTTTCCCTTTACTGATCAGAATTTTGTTTCTTTTTTGATTTGTGGATAACACTCGTGTTGATTTCTTCTTCTCTTTTCCACCTTTCTTTTTGTGGCTGGAGATAAAGATACTGTGAGATTCTGTGGAAATATTATAACAGAAAATAATTATATTTAAGTGAAATTATTTGAATCAGGTTCTGGATAGATCACTATTCCTTTTTTTCTCTAGCCAAACTTTCTCAAGGCAAGATAGTATTATTGGTAGCCAGAAATCTCCATGATTAGTAACAGAGACCACTGTAAAGCCAAAACTGACATTGGCAGGACTGCCTAATCATGGGTCCTGGGTTTGAGGTCCAGCACTTCTCCCTGTTCTTCCTTTTAGTGCTAAGAAAGCCCTGGAAGTATGTTCCCCTGGTCTCAGGAGAGAAAACCTTTGTGGAATAAAGTGGGAGAAAATGGGGAGAAACTTACTTTGCCCAGGAAGGAAGTCTCCAGCAATGGAGAGATAATCTTAAGGAGCTTGAAGGGAGTTCATCTATGTTTAAAGATTTTCACCCGGCCTCCCTGATAATAAAATGAATGTAAACAAAGTAGATGAGAATTTTTCAGTTGGAGAATGGGTAATTTTTCAAGATAGGAACTTTAAAATTGAGCCACTAAATAATGATGTGTGTATGTGTACACACACATACACATATATAAGGTCCATACATTCTGTTGATCCTTGCTAGACCTATTATGTAAGGATCCATTCTGGGTGGTGTTTAGTGTGAGTCTGTATAGAATTTTTCAAGAACCCAACAAATACCCGCTGGGAAAATTTGTACTATGCTAAAATATTTTTCATGAGAGAAGTTCTTAAGAGGAAATCGGAAAAGAAATTAGAATACCCAAAGACTTTAAGAGAAAGGAAATTTCATAAATAGAGATACTGCACAATCATTTCCTCTTGGCTCCTTAGTTCCGATTGGCATTTCCCATTGCTTTCCCACTCTGTCAGTGATTTATTTGAGGCTGAGGGCAGATGCCGGGATGATTTGTGAGGCCTACCTAATGCCATGGTGATAGGGATCAATGGTTTGCTCTAAAAAGTAGTAAAATGCATCATCTCTATTGAACAAACGATATTTCTAAAAATATTTTGCTAAGCATAGGAGTAAAACTTGAGATTTACTGTCAGGAAAGAAATATTAGAAAGTTAATTCATCTGCCTCATGACACGATTGGCATTTCTCTCAATCAAACTTTATCTGTCATCCCCATTGAAAGGAAGCAGGTGCCTCAAAAAATGTTCATTTCTAAACAGTCTTCTTTGGAGGGGAGAGAATTCTGCTGGAAACAATACATTTTGCAGTATCACTTCTTTCCAGTATGAAGTTTAGGACAAGAGACAACTAAGACCAAAATGAACCAAAACCGGTTCTGTATGTAATGATGTAGTAAGGCTAAATGGCTCAAAGAAGTGCTTTATGGTTAATTATTTTTTTTTACTTTTTCTCTATTTACAAAATGAATTATATGCTCAATGCAAAAAACAAAAAAACAAACGACTTGGAAAACCCAAATGAACATTAAGTCAGAAAGCAATCACACCACCCAAAGATAGCCTTCTCGTCTGTATTCATGTCATCACTTTTCTATAATTCTGCTTTATTTAAAACATTTGCAGGCTATAGACTTCACAACAGAGGCCAGAAACCTGAAAACTTGATACTACTGGACAAGAGAATGGGGCGTATTGAAAATGATAAGAAAAACAAAGGATTCGAAGAAGGAAACTGTAGGAATGCGGTGAGTATATTTTTAGAAAAATAGCAAGTTAAGTTTTTGATGGAAATAATTGATGCTTTTGCTCTTCTGGTAAAATACATCCATATTTTACAAATAAAATTATAATGCATACTAAATACTGCATATAATTAGTGAGTAGGGCTGTGGTAGTCCAGGAAACATTACAAAGTTGGGAAATTACAAATGCCACACAAGGAAAACAGAAAGAAATGGATTAGGTAGAGTATTACCAAGTATTATAACTTGATAATGGACGTGAAAGCTTTTTGTCAATTCTGATGTGCACTGCAGATGTTAGTATTATTACTGTTTGTTGCTATTATTCTTACTAAATATATGGAGAGGTCAGAAGTCTGTAGGAAAAACTGAAATTACATAGAATTTCCTGATTCGTGGGAAGATCTAATGGCCTGAATATATAGTGTTAGCCAGCAATATTTGAAGGGTGATGGTCATAGAGAAGAGTGATTCAGTTGGATCCTATGAACCCCAAAGAGTTCAGGATAAAGACTTTGGACGGTTTCCTTGATTAAAAAAATCACTTGTGGTACCTGGGTAGCTCAGTCAGTTAAGTGTCTGACTCTTGATTTCTGCTCAGGTCATGATCTCAGGGTTGTGGGATTGGGCCCCGTGTCAGGCTCTGCACTGGGCGTTGAGCCTGCTTGAGATTCTCTCTCTATCTCTCTCCCTTTTCCTCTGCCCCTCCTCCCCCCCAAACAAAATCACTTTAGAAAAATAAATGAATTAAATGATAACTAAATGGCATCCTACCTTCATGAGAAAATTTGCCTTAAATTTCAGAATAAGTGCAGGCATTGTATTTCACTTTTGATGTCCCTCTGTGAGAGCCTGAGGAAGGCTTTGGGACCAGATTGAGTTGTTTCCCTTTTTGGAAGAATTTTGTTCTCTCCATGTTGAGCATTTTCCCCAAGTTGCCCTTTTAAAATATTTCTTTCATGTGTTAGACACATTTCCAGCACCTGAAAAGCAAATACACTATGTTTATGTCATCTGAGAAGCCACAAGCTTTCTGCTCATCACCCACTGATATAAAAGCTACATTATTCATAACAACCCCAATGGCTGAGATTGTAAAAAGCTGAATTGTTTTCTCTTTGAAAATTTAACATTATTATTATTGCAGGGTCTTTATTTTATTCCTCTTTGTAAATCAGGGTAGGATAAGTGTCATAACAAACTATTCAAAAAATCTCAGTGGTTTAGTACAATGAGAGTTTATTTCTCACTGATGTCACATTCTAACTCAGGTAGGGGGTGTAGGTGACTCTGTTTCACTCAGTCATTCAGGGACCCAGTGCCATCACTATGGTGCTAGAGATAGGAGGAGAACAAAAGAACTGGTGTTTCTGCCTTCATGGAACTTAGTAATGGTAACAATGAACAAGAAAACAAATGTATGAGCATGTTAAATTTAACTAGTGTATATCCTGAAGAAAATAAATTGACGTGTTAGGGAGTGTCTAGTAGGGATGGAATGTCATCAGACAGAGTAAGTCAGGGAAGGTCTTTCTGAGGAGGTGGGATATTTTAGTGAAGATCTGAATGGTGAGAAGGATCCAGCCCTGCAGGGAAGAACATTCCAGTAAAAACCCCAAGGTGGGAAGGACTTTGGTGTGTTCAAGAAACAAAAAGGCCAGTGTGGCTTAAGCGCCTGAGCAGAGCAGGGGTTCAGGAGGGGGGTGGCAAAGAGGGAGAGAGGTGGGGAGCGTTCAGATCATGGTGTTTGAATTTTGCTCTCAGAGCTTTGAGAAGCCAGCAGAGAGTTTTAAGGAGGAAAATGACATGGCCAGGTTGCTATGATTAAAATGGCATCCTGGCTGCTGTGTGGTACATGGAATGTAGGGACACAAGGGTGGAACCAGAGAGGCCAGTTCTGGGCTGCTAGCCCCCAGGGGAATGATGCTACTGGTTGTAGAAACTGGCAGGGGTAAGAAGGTCAAAAAGGGTGATGGATCTTTGATAGAGGTTGTATACCCTAGCAGGGTGTTGTTAGAGAAGAGGAATCTAGATTACTCCTAGGTTTTTGGTATGAACTGCTGGGTGGAAATCTTTGTGGAATGCTGAGGGAGGATTCAAGGTTGGATGGGGGTTGATCCAGGTGAGCTTTCGGGTTCTTTAAAACTTAAAGGCCAATGATTTGATTCGAGACAAAACAGGAACTGGGTGGGGTGCCCACCCAGTTGGCATGTGGTGATCTTGCTCCTGGAGGCTCTGTGCCATGAAGCCTTAAGCACAGGCTCCCGCAGGTACTGTGCTGGGCTCTGCAGCTTCAGCCCTGGTTTTTGGGAGGCTGCACTATCCGCTGTGTTAGAATAGAAAGCCGCTGTTTTGTAGATTGGGATACAACTTCCACCCTACCCTCCTTTCTTGAGTCACAAGGCTAACTGCCATTCTTTTTCCTTAGTAAAAAAAAAAGCTTAATCTTACTATGAGAAGTTACATTCTGGCTAAAATACATTCTCAGCTTCCCTTATGGTTAGGAGTGGCCAGTGACATGTAGGCCAAATATGCTGGATGGGACCTTCGGGAAGACAGTGTAAGAGGCACAGGTCTGCTTGGAACACAGGTGTGATGGTTGGCACTAAAGCAACTGCACTGGCCTAAAGATGCTTGAAAATGGCAGTCAGGGGCACCTGGGCGGCTCAGTCAGTTAAGCGGCTGTCTTTGGTTCAGGTCATGATCTGAGGGTCCTGGGATCCAGCCCTGTGTCGTCCTCTCCACTCATCAGAAAGCCTGCTTCTCCCTGTCCCTCTGCCTGCTGCTCCCCGTTGTGCGCTCTCTCTCTGTGTCAAATAAATAAATAAAATCTTAAAAAAGAAAGAAGAAAGAAAGAAAGAAAGAAAGAAAGAAAGAAAGAAAGAAAGAAAGGAAGGAAGGAAGAGAGGGAGGGAGGGAGGGAAGGAGGGAGGGGAGAAAATGACAGCCAGGAACTCAGGAAGGTGAGGCAGAAAGGTACAAGGGGCCCAAGTCCCATATGACAACATGGAGATATCCTGTCTCTGAAGTGCCTATCCTCACGCTTCTTTTATGCAAAAGAAGAAGCTCTTACCTTATTGAAACCACTGATACTTTACTTTCTAGCAGGCAAATATAATTCCTAGTTGGTATACTTCTCCTCCCCATCTGAAACTACTTTTCAAAGCAGCGTCTCCTAATTTCTGTGAGCTGCTCTGTGCGAGTTTCCTTGGACAAAGAACTTTGGTAAATGCTGCGTGCTCTGTCCTCACTAAGGCCTTCCTTTACCACCCGATTTAAAAATACATCCCCTGACCTGTACTCCTCATTTCTCACTTCCCGCTTTATTTTTCTCCAGGTCACTTAGCAGTGTCTAACATATTATATGATTTCTGTATTTTATCTGTTGTGTATCTCTTGCACTTCTCCCCACAATTCTAAAGTAAGCTCTGTGAATTTTTTCTGTTTCGTTCCCTGCTGTATCCTTTGATCTTCTGATTCCTCCTAAACAATTCAGTTTGTAGAGGAATGAACAGGGAGACCAACAGTGACTGACACTTCTACTCTCCTTTAGCCTATCATCCTCTCTTTCTCTCTCTTTCCTTCTCTCTCTCACAGACACACACACACACACACACACACATTTTACATGTACATCATTATTATAAGTTGGCTTCCAGCCTCTTTGGCCTGTGTCTTACTGAATTAAAAACACACCTTAGAAATAAAGGTCAAACACTAATTGGCGAGGAGGAGAAAGGACAAAGTTCCTAATAGTCCCCTGTCTCTTGTCATGCTGAAGCTTTTTGTGCAATGTGAACTTGTTGGGAAGCAGTCCCCATTTCCAGCACCAGGCAGTATTGATGACCTTCTTGGATTGTCTTGGTTGAGGTCACATGAGAGGGGACAAAGGCTCCATCCGGCATTCTCTGCCAGAAGGGAGCTGGCAGGAAGTGGCACTGAGATCTTGGGTGCATGAAGAAGCTTGCAAGGATCTAGCCACTCATGTCCCCTGCCCCTGGTTCCACATTAGTTGGCTTGGATGCATTTGCAAGCACCCAGACTCACTCTCTATTACTCTTTTGCTGCTCTATGGCATGAAAAAACAAGAATGAAGGTTTGCTCGATGATATAGGAGGCATTGCAGGGATGACAGATGACCCTGTCTGGGGTCATGTCCAGCTGTAGGGCAAGGAGGACCTGCTTTCCTGGTCTGGGCACATTTAAGGGGCGGCAGGGCCCTGGGTGGTCAGGTCACTGCAGAACTTCCCCTGTTTGCTAGTGAGGCAGGATGGTCATCCAAAGGCAGGGTCTGGATCTAGTCTGGGGTCCAAGGCTTCTTGTTCTGCCTCTGCATTCTTCATCCCTCCTTATGGGAAATCTGCCGGCCTGCTCTTGCCGGTGTCTTTGCTCTTCCTTCCTGGGACTTAAGTTCTGCACTTGTAAATGGGAGATGAAAAGATCTGAGTTCTGCTTGCTCCACAGCAGTTTGGGGCAAGTGAATAAAACAAAAAGCTCAGATTAATTTCTTTCAATGATATATTGCTGCTTAACACAGTATCCTCAGAGATAGTGGCTTAAAACAAAGCAGCTTACTCTTTCTCATGGCCTCCTGTGAGTATAAAATGAGATAAGGTATGCACAGCCCCAAGCACAGTACTGGGCACAGAGCTGGCACTCAGTCATTGTTGTCCCTTATAATGTAGAAAATGACCTTGCCTGTGAAAATATCCTGAGGCTATGCACCATTTTGAAATTGCCTATTAGAGCTGCACCGGAGAACTTTGGGATTGCCCGGTATTAGGGTTGCTCCCAAAATGTGTGGGGGCACCTGACAAATATTTTGTGTGTGGCCTGTATGTATGTAAACAATTCAATAAAAGTATTATAACCATTCATGATGCACGTGAGGTATAGCATTTTACTGATGAAGATTTACAATAGTGGATGAGTAGAATGTGCTGTTTACATACTTGTTTATTGTCAGATCACTACACGTGAAGGTTCTTTGTCGTGTCCAGCCATCATCTCTTCTCCTTGTTCAGATCTCGGTACCACCTAATTAGTGTTCTTCACTGTCAAGTACACCATTCCTGGCTAACGTCACTTAGCACCCCTTGCTTCCTTCATGAGAGAGAGATGGACTCACAATACCATGGCTCTTTGGAACCTGTTTATATTGGGACAACCTAGATCTTCTTGCCCTACATTTCCCTGGAACCCTTTATTTAATGCTGGTTATTTCATTACCCGTGATACTGCCTCCGCCACACGCCACCACAAAGACGGTCTGCCATGGATTTTCCCAGGGCTTGTTTCCCATCCTTTGTTGATGCTGGACAAAGTATACAGGAAAGTGTGAATGATAAGTCATTTTAGGGTCATGTTAAATTTGCCTCTCAGAATTTTGCAGTGTTCATGCACAAAGACACATCTTCCAACCACGTGTCCTCTCAAAGTCCTTAGGCCAGAATCAGTGCATTTCTGTATGTTGGTCAGCAGCGTACTGGGTGTCATTGGTGGTGGTGGGAAGGGTAAAGTGTGCTGGCTGCTACCCCTGGAAACCAGAGGTGGAGCAGGGATAGGTGAGTTGATGTCCGCACCCACACCTGTGGCCCAAACCTATTTCTGCTTTACTGGTAATTTTCCCTCTGCCTGTGAATACACTTCTTGGCCAGAAACAGGAAGGTTTGGTATCAATCAGTCATAGCATTGACTTGGGATGCTACTAACGTGTAGTGAGAGGGTTGGGGGGAATGATTTAAGGAACTTAAGTGAAGGGGTGTGGTTTTAATCGGCACTGTCTGTGTTAGCTATTCGACGAGGTTACTGCTTTGTCCAGGGACTCTGGTGATAGCTTCCTAGAAGGGGTCTCCATGGCTGAGCATGCAGGAACACAATAGTAGAACTCCAACCTGTATTTACTTTTGGTTTAAACAAAAGGGAAAAAAGAGAAGAAATAAACTAAGCTTTTCTAATATTTAGTGTCGCCAGATAAAATACAGGATACTTACTTAAATTTGAGTTTCAGATAAACAACAATTTTGAAGTATAAGTATGCCCCATTGGCATAAAGTAGTATTTGTCATGTAATTGAAATTCGAATTTAATTAGGCATCCAGTACTTTTATTTTCACAATATGGTGACTCTGCTGGTATTTAATATCCAGATGGACACAGATGCCCGCTCTCAGTCTCTGTTACTTGGTCTCCTATCATATATCCTGAGGAAGAAGAGGTATTGACAGTGGTCCCAGGGCTCACGTATGGGTTTTCAGGGAGTTGCCACTTACTATACATGCACCTGGTTAAGAGCTTATAAATGTTATCTATTTTTATTTTTTTTAAAAGATTTTATTTATTTATTTGACAGAGAGACAGCCAGCGAGAGAGGGAACACAAGCAGGGGGAGTGGGAGAGGAAGAAGCAGGCTTCCGGTGGAGGAGCCTGATGTGGGGCTCGATCCCATAACGCTGGGATCACACCCTGAGCCAAAGGCAGACGCTTAACGACTGCGCTACCCAGGCGCCCCAAATGTTATCTATTTTTAAAACATATTATTATTATAGATATTAAGTTTTTTTTTTTAATTTTATTTTATTATATTGTGTTAATCACCATACAGTACATCCCCAGATTCCGATGTAAAGTTTGATGCTTCATTAGTTGCGTATAACACCCAGTGCACCATGCAATACGTGCCCTCCTTACTACCCATCACCAGTCTATCCCATTCCCCCACCCCCTCCCCTCTGAAGTCTTCAGTTTGTTTCTCATAGTCCATAGTCTCTCATGTTTCATTCCCCCTTCTGATTACCCCCCTTTTCTTTATCCCTTTCTTCCCCTACCGATCCTCCTAGTTCTTATGTTCCATAGATGAGAGAAATCATATGATAATTGTCTTTCTCTGCTTGACTTATTTCACTTAGCATTATCTCCTCCAGTGCCGTCCATGTTGCAGCAAATGTTGAGAATTCGTTCTTTCTGATAGCTGAGTAATATTCCATTGTATATATGGACCACAGCTTCTTAATCCAGTCATCTGTTGAAGGGCATCTCGGCTCCTTCCATGATTTGGCTATTGTGGACAATGCAGCTATGAACATTGGGGTGCATATGGCCCTTCTCTTTACTACGTCTGTATCTTTGGGGTAAACACCCAGTAGTGCAATGGCTGGGTCATAGGGTAGTTCAATTTTTAACTTTTTAAGGGACCTCCACACTGTTTTCCAGAGTGGCTGTACCAACTTGCATTCCCACCAACAATGTAGGAGGGATCCCCTTTCTCCACATCCTCTCCAACAATTGTTGTTTCTTGCCTTGTCTATCTTTGCCATTCTAACTGGCGTAAGGTGGTATCTCAGTGTGGTTTTGATTTGAATTTCCCTGATGGCTAATGATTTTGAACATTTTTTCATGTGTCTGTTAGCCATTTGTATGTCTTCATTGGAAAAGTGTCTGTTCATATCTTCTGCCCATTTTATGATTTGTTTATTTGTTTCTCGTGTATTGAGTTTGAGAAGTTCTTTGTAGATCTTGGATACCAGTCCTTTATCTGTGGTGTCCTTTGCAAATATATTCTCCCATTCCGTGGGCTGTCTCTTAGTTTTTTTGACTGTTTCCTTGGCTGTGCAGAAGCTCTTTATCCTGATAAAGTCCCATAAGTTCATTTTATCTTTTATTTCTCTTGCCTTTGGCGATGTGTCGTGAAAGGTTGCTCTGGCCGATGTCATAGAAGTTGTTGCCTATGTTCTCCTCTAGAATTTTGATGGATTCCTGTCTCACATTATAGATATTAAGTTTTAAAGATTAGATTTTTTTATAGCAGGTATTACGAGGTTCTTAAATGACCCTTACTTCTTCCATTTGGATCTATGTATTTTTGTAGGCTGTCTTTCTCTCTCTCTCTCTGAGCTGACATAACTTTAAAAACCAAGAGTCAGCATTAACGGAGTTTACCACAACTTTTGAACAAAACTAAAGTAAGAAAAGAAAAGAATGTTTGAATGATCAAACATTGCTCTCAAAAATTTCATATTTTGCCAGTGAGAGCAAGAGTGACTTCTGTTCCTCTAATAAATGGAACAAAATTCAGCATCATTTCAAAAATACTGCATTTTCATTTTTAATGTTTTTAATATTTTAGTTTGGGGAGCATGTTTTATAATGTGATAATATATTAGTGTAATAGAACATGTATGTGCTTTATAAGTAAATGTACATATATTCAAGGATATGCAGAAATCTCTCTTATGGGCAGGATGCTTGCTTGATCCACATAGCTGGGAGGCCCCTCACTTAAAGTTTTGTTTTATAAGCAGGGGTTTCTCTTTGGTGGAAGCAGCTACTAGCTTTAAGAAAAATTGCTTGTTCTTAAGTTGTAATCAGTACAACTTGTGGCTGAACAGATTGCAAAATTTCACCAGATTTATACTTAGATGCCTATAAGAGAGAAATTCGGACGCTCTTTAACATCTATGTAAAAACTCCAAAAGAGTAGCCACACTTCTTGAGAGAGTAGCTCAGAACCCTTTGTTACAGATACCTGGCAGTTTACAAAAAGACCTCATTCCTTAGTTCCTGGTGGCCTCAGATTCACGGGGAACTTGCCAAGTACGTCGTGCCTCCATGTGCACAAGCGGGTTTGGTCATAGGGTACAAACTTTCAGTCATAAAATGAATGTGTCCTAGGGGTCTCATGTACAGCAGCATGGGGACTATAGCTAACAGTACTATATTATATACTTGACAGTTGGTAAGAGAGAGCTCAAATGTTCTCACCACCACAAAAAAAAAAAAACCTAATTATGTGAGGTGATAGAGGTGTTATCTAACCTTACTGTGGTAATCATTTTGCAATATATATGTGTATCACATTATCACACTGTATGCTTTAAACTTACAAATGTTGTATATCAGTAATATCTCAATAAAGCCAGGAAAAAAGCAGGCAGGGGATGGCACATGTCGGTAGGGGATGAAAACTGAGTCCTTTTCTAGAAAACCTCCATAGGGACATTAGCATCCTGGGCTCCTGGGTTTTCTTTGGAGTGAGAGTTTTTCTCTGGAGGACACAGCCCAACCAGGTAGCCGTGGAAGCAGGTGGTCCCAGCTGCTGTATTCATTGCTTTCGAGATCAGCGGTGGGCATCCATGGGAGGGTGACATGGCTGACTCCGGCGCCCAGGATGACAGGCCAATGCTCCTCACAGCCAGATTCCCCAGCAGGCTTCAGGGCTGGAGCAGCAGTGCCCTCGCAACTGCAGTATGAGAGAAGCCGCACAGCATGGGGTGGCAGGAGGCTTTTGGCAGCCTCCCGGGATGTCTGCAAATACCTTTCACTTATGCAGTTTGGCAGTGCAGTGGTGCATGGAGACAGCATCCTGGCTCTGCTTGGGAAATATTGGCCTTGGAAGCAGACTTCTCAGGTTGAAATCTTGAGACCGAGGCTTCAAACAGTGCGGGAAGGGCCATGGCATTTCCAGAAACCCTTGTCTTCTGCTGGCCAACAGATGGTGGCTCTAAATCTGCAGTGCAGTCAGGTTAGAAGAGAAGAAAGTATTTAGAGCGCGAGGAGAGCCATTATTTGAATAGTATGGAACATAATGGTTTCTTTGGTAACCAAGCCAAGGAGACACCCACACAAAGTTAGACTGCATTGGGCTCATTTCTGTTCCCCACCCCACCCCCAATCCAACAAGATTAAAATAGTATAAAGAGAAAAATGAGATGCAGCAGTGTTTCATACCGGAGGGGATTTATTCCCTATGAGAATATATTAATGACCTATGTTTTATCTTCCATACAAGTGGATATAGCGATTTTTAGCTGTGAAACTCTGTTTTCATGGTCACTCAGATGGGTTTACTCTACTGTCTGCCCAGACTTTAGTGCTTGTATGTAGATAAGACAGTGAGAAACAGGAGATGGGGAAAAACAAGAACCATTTAACCCCTTCTGCATTGCCCACGTTCTTAGCGTTAACCTGGCAAAGGCAGCACATGAAAAGCAAAACAAATGAGTTTGAAAGGAAACCATTTGTTTTTTAAGAACAATGTATCTTCAGTTCTATGAGTAATTTTTCTCCTAGCTGATAAAGTTCCAAACCCCTACTCTGGACGAGGGTTTAAAAGTGTCACATAACAGGATTCACATGCAAAATATCAACAGGAAAGGCCCCTCCAAGATTTATTGTTCTGTCCAGTGAAATTTTTTTTTCTTTTTGGTGATGGAAATGCTCTGTATCTTCACTATCTACTGGCCATGTGAGGCTATTTAAAATTCAGTTTCTCAGTTTCAATTAAATGCCTATAGGTAGCTAGTGGCTACTGGATGGGAGAGTGCTGTTACAAGTTCAGAAAGAAAGGATGATTTTCATCCCTGAAAAATCGTCAAATAGCAATTTGTCTTTAACGTTTCACTTTACCATTTTTTTCTGGTGTCAGCCTTGCTCATCTGGATGTCACCCCATGGGTTACCTAAAGCAATGTTTTACCTAACAGTTCTAATAATAGTGTATCCAAGGAGCCCCAGGCACTCCACAAACATCATCTCATTAATTCCTCCAAACTCCCAATGGGACAGGTAGGGAGTACAGATAATTATGTTTAATTTTATAAAAGAGAAAAACAAACACTAGTCTAAAATGTAAATTATTAGCAGCAAAGGCCCTTCTGGAATCCCACTCTTCTTTTGCTTTCTTTGTACTTCATAGGAAGACCTCAGTGTTTTCTCGTGTCAGGAAAAATTCTTCAAACATGTTATGTTTGAATAAAAGAAGCACCACATGCAGTTAGAGATATGATATTGTTTGACTAGCATTGGGTAAAAACAGCTAAATATCTATTTCCTTCTCATTTCCACTGGAAGACTTTGAACTGGACTGGACTTCAAAGTAACCAAGATGATTAGAATACGCGATATGACTAGAGTAGCAAGCCATCCTCAACTTTTGTTTGCCTTCCTTCATGCTTCTTGCAGGGATATAACATACTGTTATTTAGAAAATATATTTATTTATACATGGTTCTTATGTGAGTGACGTGGAAGCATAGTGATAGGCTAACCAAAGACTCATAGGAACTGAAGAGCTCCATGAAACCCTTTATTCATACCCTGGATATTTGTGAAACCCTTACTATGAGTTGACAAGTGTGCTTGAGACTGTGTACACACAGTCAGCAAAATCAGACAAAATTCCAGCCTTTATGTCTAAGGACCTGACAGACATTAATCAAATAGTCAAGATGATATATGTACAAGTGCAATGGAGAAGAGGTACCTGAGCTTGTAATAGGGAGAGTTAAGGCAGTCAGGGAGATGAGGGATGGCTTGTCTCAAACAGGGCCCAAGAACTAGAGAATAAGTAGCAATCAGCTAGGTGAAGGGTGGGATGAATAGACCATTCTAGTTAGAAGGACCAACATATGCAAAGGCCCTGAGGTAACAAGAACTGTGGTGAATGTGAGAGACAGAGAGAAGGCTGTTGTTGGGGAAACACACAGGGAGAAAGTGAGTGGGATGCAAGATAGGATTGGAGAGGTTGGCAGAAGCTAGACCAGACGGCACCTGCAGGCTACTTTAAGGAGCTATATCTTTACCTTACGAGCAGTGGGTGACATTAAACGTTTTGAGGGGTTTCTGTTTGTTTGTTTGTTTGGTTTTTGTTTTTTGTGGTTTTTTTGTGCGGTGTATGTGGCCCATGACAATTATATTTTCAAAAGATCACATTAGTTGATTGTGGCATGTAGAGAACAGTTTGGAAGGTGGTCATATCAAGAGGTGGTATGGAGCTGGTTTAGATTTGCAGAGACTATTCATTCTTTCCATCTGGATTTTTTCTGAGCCTATGGAGCAGTCTCAGAACTTGCACTTAAACAAATTCTTCATATATTTCGTGTGGTCTTTTGGCCTAATGAGATGTCTTTTCTTTTCTGATAGAGCTAATCGCAGCAGTGGTGGGTGGGGAAGTAGGGAGGTTCTGGCCTACAGTGTTGCAGGAATACCTTCT
Source organism: Ailuropoda melanoleuca (assembly GCF_002007445.2). Classification (NCBI taxonomy): domain Eukaryota; kingdom Metazoa; phylum Chordata; class Mammalia; order Carnivora; family Ursidae; genus Ailuropoda; species Ailuropoda melanoleuca. The sequence continues at coordinate 19,518,976 of NC_048238.1, read as the reverse complement.
GTGACTGATGATTTTAGCATCTTAGTCTTTTCTTTTTCCTTCTTTGTTGCTAGTTTTCTTCAGAAAAGGTAAATACCATCATTTCCCTTTTCACTTTGATGTCTTGAATCTTTCAACATTTGCTGACTTGAAAGTACTATTTCAAATTCCTGTCCTATAGTGTTTTTGTCTTATTGTTTTCCAGGCTTTTGAGACCAATTACAAACCTAATGCAAGGGTTTCTGGGTTCATACTTGAAATATGATAATTTTATGTGATTTATATAATTAAAAAGGAAAAAGATCCTGAGGTTCTATTGTGCTTTTTATGTCTATTATAGTACTTGTTCATTCTGATTTGCATTACAGTTATTTATGCATGCATAGTAAGCTCTTTCTATAGCCCCACCCACCTTCCCTTTGGCCTCCTACTCATCCTTCAGATTTCATGTTGTCATCACTTCTTCAAGGAAGCATTCCCTGATCTCCCTAACTAGGATGCTTCCCTATCTTAAATACTTTCCTGGTGCTGTGATCGCTTACAATAACTCCTCTGCTATTGAATCAGTGTCTGTCTGTTGGATGAGGAGGTCCCTGGTGGCTTGGAACTTGCCCTTGACTGTGCTCACCATTAGGTACACTGCATCAGCACAACACCTACCACAGAGGAGGCACTCACTCGTTTGCTAATGAATAACTATACTTCTTGAGGTCAGGGAATTTTTGTTTCATGGTTGATCTGCCCATTTCACCCAACATTTGATGAATTGATGTAGGCTTCCAGTAGGCTCCTGGGAATCCAGGCCCTCATCTCACCCTGGTCCATGCTGGCTCCAGCAACTGCTGGTAGCTGCTGTGGCCCCAGGTTGCTTCCATGGCCCCAGGTGGTGTCTTTGGCATCAGGCTCCAGCTCACCCCAGCACCTGCAGATTACAGTGGACCCAAACTCCTAATGGGCTTTTGCAAACACAGGCTGCCAGGCATCCCCTGTGATACCAGGCTTCCACTGGATTCTTATAAACCCAAGTTCCCAGCTTACCCTGGTGCTGGCCAGTTGCCATGACCCAGGGTGGCTTCAGTGCCACCAGGCTCCTGGTATATTTCAGCATCAGCTAACTTCTGCAGGTCTGGGCAGTTTCTGCGGCCCCAGGTTCGCAGTCCTCCCCCGTAAACACAAGATCCAGATGGGTACCTGTGAACCAAGGATCCCTGGCAGGCCTAGCACCAGGCCTACCCCATGGACACAATCAGGCTGGTCCCTGTGTATCCATGCACCAAGCCTGCCCACTTGCTGACCCAGGCCCCAGCCCTGCCCCTCCAAGGACTTTAGCAGCAAGTCAGCCCACTGATACTACCAGATGGCCCACCCAGGGTCTCTGGGCCAGCTGATTGGTGAAGACCTTTGCTTGCCAAGCCTGTCTGTAAACATTAAAAGAGTTGTTTACCTCCTCAAATGTACAGATACAAGTGCAAGGCCACAAAGATTATGAATAATCAAGGAAACATGACACCACCAAAGGAAACCAATAAAACTCCAATGGCTGACTTTAAAGAAATGGAGATCTGTGAATTGTCTGACAAATAATTCAGAATAATCCTCCTAAAGAAGTTCTATGAACTGCAAGAAAACAGACAACAAAATGAAATTAGCAAAGCAATGCATGAACAAAGTGAGAAGTTTAACAAAGAGATAGAAACTGTTAAAAATAAGCAAACAGTAATCGTAGAGTTAAAAATGATAGTGACTGAAGAATTCAATAAAGAGATTCACTAGGAGATTCAATCAAACAGAAGAAAGAATTAGTGAACTTGAAGACAGATCAGTTGAAATCCTACAGCAGATGAGCAAAAGAAAAAAAAAAGAATGAAAACGAGTGATGAAAGCCTTTGTGGATTAAAAGACATTATTAAAAGAAACCGTCTATGCATAATTGGAGTCCCTGAAAATGAAGAGAGTGAGAAAGGGGCACAAAGCTTATTTAAAGAAATAATGGATGAGAACTTCTCAAATCTGGGGAGAGATTTGGACATCCAAGTTCATGAATCTAACAGGTCACCCCAAAATTTCAACCCCAAATGATCTTCTCCAAGACACATTATAATAGAACTGTCTAAATTCAGGCAAATAGAAAATGTTTAAAGTAGCAAGAGGAAAAAAAATATAAAGATATATAAAAAGGAACCCATTTAAGGCTATCAGTGGATTTCTCTGCAGAAATCTTGCAGGCCAGGAGGAATGGGATGATATATTCAAAGTGCTGGGAGAAAAAAAAATTAGCAACCAAGAATAATTCACCTCACAAACATGTCTTTCGGGAATGAGGGAGAGATAAAGACTTTCCCAAACAAACTAAAGCTGAGGGAGGTTATTACCACTAGACATGCCTTACAAGAAGTGCCAGTTTGGCAAACTGAAATTAAAAGACACTAATTAGTAACATAAAAACATACAAAAATATAAAACATACCGATAACGGTAAGTATAGAGTCAAATTTGGAATACTCTAATAATGTAATAGGGTAGTACATTAAGCATCTAACTCTAGCATAAAAGTTTAAAGGACAAAAGTATTAAAAAATAATTATAGCTACAATAATTTGCCAATGGGTATACGATATAAAAAGAAGTAAATTATGACATCAAAAACATAAAATATGGGGTGGGTTGTAAAAAGGTAGAGTTTTGGTATGTGATCAGAGTTAAGTTTTCAATAGTTTAAAATACACTGTTATATCTGTAGGATTTTTTGTAAGCCTCATGATAACCATGAAACAAAAATGTACAGTAAATATATAAAAGATAAAGAGAAGAGATTCAAAGCATACCAATATGGAAAAACATCAATTCAAGAAGAAGTCAGCAAAAGGGGATGAAAGGAACAAAGGAACTCAGAAAGAGCCAGAAAATTATTAATAAGATGGCATTAATAAGTCCTTACCTATTAATAATTACTTTAAATGTAAATGAATAAAATCCTCTAATCCAAAGATATAGCTGAATGGATTAAAAAACAAGCCCCATGCTGCCTTCCAGAGACTTCCAGAGACTGCTGATTTCCAGAGACTCACTTCAGCTTTAGGGATACCCATAGGTTCAAAGAATGGATGGAAAAACAAAAGAGGTCAGGAGTCATTACATATATTAGTAGAATGAAAGATAAAAAATCGTATGATCATCGCAATAGACACTAAAAAAGCATTTGACAAAAGTCAACGTCCTTTCATGATATAATCTGAACAAATTGGGTGTAGACGGAACATACCTCAACATAAGAAGGGCCATAAATGACAAGCCCACAGCTAACATCATTCTCAGTGGTGAAAGGTTGAAAGCTTTTCCCCCAAGATCAGGAACAAGACAGGGGTGCTTACTCTTATCGCTCCTATTCAACATAGTACTGGAAGTCCTAGCCAGAGCAGTCAGGCAAGTAAAAAATTAAATGCATCCAAATCAGAAAGGAAGGAATAAAATTGTCTCTGATTATAAATGATACGATCTTATATATAGAAAACCTGAAGTAATCCACCAAAAAACTATTAGAATTAATAATTCAGTAAAGTCACAGGAAACAGAGTCAACATTAAAAAATCAGTTGTAGGGGCGTCTGGGTGGCACAGCAGTTGAGTGTCTGCCTTCGGCTCAGGGCGTGATCCCGGCGTTATGGGATCGAGCCCCACGTCAGGCTCCTCCGCTATGAGCCTGCTTCTTCCTCTCCCACTCCCCCTGCCTGTGTTCCCTCTCTCGCTGGCTGTCTCTATCTCTGTCGAATAAATAAATAAAATCTTTAAAAAAATGTTTAAAAAAAATCAGTTGCATTCTGCATGCTAACAATGAACTATCTGAAAAAGAAATAAAAAAATCTCAGTCACAAGCTTGGTTAAATTTATTCATAAGTATTTTATTATTTTTGGTAAAATAGTGTCAGATTTAACCAAGGATGTGACTGAAAGATCTGTACACTGAAAATTACAAGACATTGATGAAAGAAATTGAAGAAGACATGTATAAACAGAAAGACACCCTGTGTTCATGGATCAGCAGAAATAATATTGTGAATATGTCCATATTACCCAAAGCCATTTATAGATTCAAAGACATCCCTATCAGAATTCCAATGGCATTTTTAACAGAAATAGAAAAAAATCCTGAAGTTTTTATGGAAACAGGAAAGACCTTGGATAGCCAATGAAATCCAGAAAAGAACAAACCTGAAAGCATCACATTTCCTAATTTCAAACATTTTTACAAAGCTATAGTAATCGAAAGTGAATGGTACTGGCATAAAAAAACGAATAATCTGATTTAAAAATAGGCAAAGGCTTTGAATAGACATTTTTCCAAAGAAGACATACAAATAGCCAACAGGTACATGAAAAGATGCTCAATATCACAAATCATCAGGGAAATGCCAATCACAACCACAGTGAAATATCACCTAGCATATATAGAATGGCTATTGCCAAAAAGACAAGAGGCAACAAGTGTTGGCAAGGATATGGAGAAAAGGGAACCCTTGTGCACTGTTGGTGGAAATGTGAATTGGTGCAGCCACTTTAGAAGACAGCATGGAGTTTCCTCAGAAAATTAAAAATAGGACTACCCTAAGATCCAGCAATTCCACCTCTGAGTATGTGCCCAAAGGAAGTGAAATTACTATCTTGAATATTTATCTGCACCCCCATATTCATCGCATTATTCACAGTAGTCAAGACATGGAAACAACCTAGGTGTCCATCAATGGATAAATGGATAAAGAAAATTTGGTATATATTTACAATGGTATATTATTCAGCCAGAAAAATGAAGGAAATCCTGCCTTTTGAGACAATATGGATGGACTTTGAGGGCATTATGCTAAGTGAAATAAGTCAGACAGAGAAAGACAAATACTGTATGTTCTAACTTATATGAGGAATCTAAAAATGCTGAATTCATTAAAACAGAGATTAGAGTGCTGGTGGTTACCGGGGACTCAGGGGTTGACAAAATGGGGAGATATTGGTCAAAGGTTACAGACTTCCAGCTATAAGATGAGTAAGTTCCAAGTATATAATATACAGCACACAGTGATTATAATTAATAATACTGTGTGTGTGTGTGTGTGTGTATACTTGAAAGTTGTTAAGAGTAGATCTTAAATGTTATCACTACAATAAAATGATAATTATTTGAGGGGATGGAGGTGTTAACTAACCTTCTTGTGATAAACATTTTATAATATAATTGTGTATCAAATCATCATGCTGTACACCTTAAACTACATATGTCATATATCAATAATATCTCAATAAAGCTGGAAAAAAAAGAATTGAGGTGAAACCTGTATCACTATTTTTTGAAGAAATGTGACTATGGTTGGTTATTTATTTATTTTTTTATAAATTTTAACTTAAATTCTAGTTAGTTAACATACAGTGCAATTTGGTTTCAGAGTAGAATTCAGTGGTTCATCACTTACATACAATACTCAGTGCTCATCACAAGTGCCCTCCTAAATCCCCATCACCCATCTAGCCCATCCCTCACCCTCCTCCCTCCATCAACCTTCAGTTTGTTCTTTGTCATTAAGAGTCTCTGTGGTTTGTTTCCCTCTCTCTTCTTCCCTCCCCCCGCCTTCTCATATGTTCATCTGTTTTGTTTCTTAAATACCATATAGGAGTGAAATCATATGGTATTTGTCTTTCTCTGACTGACTTATTTCATTTAACATAATACACTCTAGCTCCATCCTTGTCTTTGCAAATGTCAAGATTTCATTCTTTTTGATGGTTGAGTAGTATTCCATATATACATCACATCTTCTTTATCCATTCATCAGTCGATAGACGTTTGGGTTCTCTCCACAGTTTGGCTAGTGTTGATAATGCTGCTATAAATATCAGGGTACATGTACCCCTTTGAATCTGTATTTTGTATCCTTTGGGTAAACACCTAGTAGTGCCAATTTCAGGAACGTAGGGTAGTTCTATTTAACTTTTTGAGGAACCTCCATACTGTCCTCCAGAGTGGCTGCAGTGGTTTGCATTCCCACCGACAGTGCAAGAGGGTTCCCCTTTCTCTGCATCCTTGCTAGCTTCTCTTGTTTCCTGTGTTGTTAATTTTAGCCATTCTGACAGGTGTGAGGTGGAAACCTGTATTATTGATTTCAGTCATTTCACATGTAATTATCAGTAGAGATGCCAGTATTCAAGTGGACATAGCTTGTCACTTGCTATAAATGCATTAAATATAGTCCATTTAAAATGGGAAGAAGATACTAAACAACATAACATATACAGGAATGTGGTGAAGTAGATGAGAGCATTGATTCTAAAGCCAAACTATTAGAGTGCAAATCATGATTCTTGGGCTTACTCGCTGCATGGCCGTGTGCAAGTTATTTAACCTCTCTGTACCTTGGTTTCCTCATTTGTAACATGGAGACAATGATTCCTACCTCAAGTAATATTATGATGTGTAAATGAGTAAATTTATATAAATCATTTATAGCAATGCCTTGCCTAAGTGTTATGCTGTTACTGTTTTGTGACTGTTCCTAGGAAGAAGGACAGGCTATGTCAGGTTCACTAGGGCGCCCATAGCAAAAATGCTCAAGTTCCTCCATGCCTCCTTTTTGGAAAGTTGAAGTTGAGGACCTTTACAATATTCTCAGTTGATACTTTTGCTCAGTAAATTGATTCCATTTTTTCAGTTCCCATGTTTTAATATCATGCAACTGATAATGAAATTACAGTTTTCCCACCAAACTTTACTGCAAACGCTGGGAGGCCAGCAAGAACTAAGGACATTGAGATGACACTAATTGTGTCAAGTTATTGGAGAAGCTTCAGAAAAAGGTGTGGGAGCACCCCGAGTTTGCCGAATTTGTCTCTCCCAGGAAGTAAGTGGGTGTGTACGCAGGTGTGGAGGGCGTGGAGGCTACACGGCTGGAGGCAAGAGCTTTATGTGTGTATATTCTAAACGTTATACTTGGGGGTGATATATACACAGAGAGGCACATACATATCATAAGTGTCTATATTGAATTTTCACAAGTAAACACATTAAGTATCCAGTACCCAGATCAAGAATCAGAACATAATCGGCAGCCCAGAAGACTTTTCCAGTCGCTAAACCCCCAGCTCTAATCAGTATCCTGCCTTCTAACACCGCAGATTAGTTTTGCCTGTTTTTGTTGTTTATTTAGATAAAATCATACAGTGTATACTCCTTTGCATCCTGCCTTTATCCTCAATACTATGTATATGAGATTCCTCCATACTGTTGTGTGAAGTTGGATATCATTCACTCACATGCTGTATATTATTCCATCGTGTGAAAATGGATGTCCTATTCTATTGTTGATGGGCATTTGGGTGGCTTCCAGTTTGGGGCTACTATGTGCTGCTCTGAGCATCCTAATACATCTTTTAGTGAGCATAGAAGTGTATTTCTGTAGGGCATGGGCCTCAGCATGGAATTGCTGGGTCAGAAGGTATGTGGATGTTAAGCTTTAGGTTTTATGTGATTTTTTGTCAGTGCTGGAGGTGATTCTGATTCCTGGCCAAGGCTGAGAACCACGGATCTATAATATCTACCCAAAAGGAAGGTTTAAAGCCATGCTATCAAAGCATGGATGAGCTCATTAAAGATGTAATATTAAGAAGATGAACTACAGGGGTCATCCAGCTGTCTCACAGATAATGCCAATGTCTGTTGCTTAGATAGTTAGCTTGCCTTGTCCGTAGGGGGCCGGGGGGTGTGGGTTAATGCTAGATCCTGGCTCTCTCATTTTCTTTTCTCCCTTGGTTCGACCCTCATTTCTCTCAGGTTCAGCAAAGTGGAATGCTGACCGAGAACTGGGACTGAAGGAAAGCATTGCCAAGTACTGTTAATTATTAATGAAATGAATTTGCATCAAACCGGAGGGGATTAAAGTGGCTTGAAATGAATAGCAAGTTCTTGATAAGGCTTTTCCTATTCTCAGGTGACTGGAATGATGCACTCGTGTTGGAGCATATTAATTTAATAGAAACACTGCTCCCCCCACAGTGCAGCTTGGAGCTGGATGGAAGCCCAGCCCAGGGACAGCAGGTTCCAAAGCAATTTCTGCTTATGTGGCTATGGTGAAACAAAGTGACGTGAGCACAACACGGTGGGCTGAAAAAAAATGCTTCAAACATACCTCAAAGCAAAATATCCTTTCACTCCCCCACTGCAAGCTCTGGGGAGAGACAAGGGCCTTGCTACAGTGGCAAACAGATCTCAGTTCAAACCCCAGCTCAGCTTTACCAGCGGTGTGATGTCGGGCAAGTTACCTAACCTCTCAGAGCCTTTGATTTCTTCATCTGTGAAATGGGATAATTATATGTACCTCAAGGAAGTTGTGTGTAAAGTGCCTGGCTCACAATGGGCACCTAGCAAATACCAAGTAATTGCTTATGGTGCTGTGAGAGACTGCTGGGAACATCCCTGTGTGGTAGGGAAGGGCCATGGGGCCATGCTCTAGAAGCTAGCTTTGGACAGATGGCAGGCCCATATTTAAAATGGAAATGTTTCCTGCTGCTACAGATTTGAAGGTCTTTGAGTTTGTGTAAAACATGAAGGCATTAGCTACCAGAATTTTCTGTTAGTTTATTATATTCGCAGGCATACAAATATGCCCAGGAAGTATAGAAAGCTAACTAAGTTTGAAGATCCGTGGGAATGTCAGGGTGGCTCAGCAGGGCATTCTGCACAGCCCCATTTTATAACTAAGTGTCCCCACTCAAAGAAAACTCATTAGGTGGCCACGTTCTACTCCATGTGTCTTCAGCCCTCCTTGACCGCAGCTGACTAGACCTTGGCTGAGTGTGAAAGCTGGGCTCTTTGGTCTATCTCGCTCATAAGATCTAGTTCAAGTGTTACCATTTACAGAAAGTGTTTCCTAACAGTCCAGGCCATTAGGATAGGACTGACCTAGATGGTGTTGTGATATGATGGGCGGGAGCTAACAGGCAGAGGGATAGACTGGTTATCCTATCCAAGCCCTAGACACTAATTGGCATAGAAGAGTGACAGTAACAACAGTACAGTGTTTATGGAACACTTCTTTTGTGTCAGGTGTTAAGCTCAACACTTCTGTCACGTGATCTCTTCTGATAACCCATTAAGGAGTATACAGTTATTTTCTCCACTTAGAGGTGAAGAAAACAAAGGTTCATTTAGTTCAGTGGCCCTCCAAGCTGGAAGCAAGCACCGATCTTGTTTTTTCTAATCTGATGCCCTTAAATCACCCTGACACAGCCTCCCTATTGATGGACAACCATGCCCATGTGGCATGGGAACTGGGAAGTGCTCTGTTATTCAGTAGAAGCCATGCTCAGAGAGAGTGTGCTGCCACTTTTGTATGCATTTCTTGTATTGGATTATTTAGACTGGATTATTTCAAGTTGTGAAAAAAAATCACTCTTATTCAATTGATAGCAATTCATTTGTTTCATGATTTAAAGGTCATTCTTTTACATTTGAACACCATATAAGTCAATGATGGAAATTCCTGTGGCAGGATTATTAGAACCAGGACCATATAGTAAACATTTGAAAAGCACTTGGTCTTTTTGTAAGTGGCCAGGTCATTATTTGATTCATTCAAATACCCCTTATGTGGTGGATGACTAGTAGAATAATTCATGTTTTAGGGAGAAGTTAAGAAGACCCTAGGAGATTAATATGTATCCAGGTTCCCTACTGAAAGAGATAATGCAGTCTCAGAATCCAGCATCACTAACTAGTCATTCAATCAGTTCCTTGGTACTGAAAGGAAGTAACCCCTGGAGTGGCTGCACACATTGCAGAACTATTTCAATATTTGAACTATATGCTTTTTGGAGTTAGAGTTAGAGACAATTGGATACTATCCTCAACACTCCCATTCTATAATTTTAATGCTGGCAGATTTCCATCAATTCATTCATTCCACAAATATATATTTGGTAATTATTATGTGTAGACTTTGGGTTCCATTTTGGAGACACAACCCTGGGCAAGACTGAGCTTACATTGGGAGGTGCAGACAGGTAAACTGTAGTTCTGTGGGGCAGATGAGAGTGGCGATGAACACACCCCCCCAAGAGGTGGGATATAGCTGTGATGTTGGAAGCTTATGTCAGCCAAAGGAGCTGCTTTGCTGTCCCAGACTCTTCTACCAGTTACCAGAACCCAGAAGCCCATAGACAGTGGTTCACGAACTTTGGCAGATGTAAGAGTCATCTGGCAACCTGGTAAAATACCAAGGCCCGGGCCCTGTCTCACTTGAACAAAACTGGGCCCCTGTTTTCTTTATCAGCAATCCAGATGATTCTGACACAAGCCTAAGTTTGAGAACCACTGCTATGGACCAACACCACACCATTCCACTGGATATAATACGATGCTTGTGGCAGTTAAGCTATTTTCTCTGTTTTCTTTCTGGAATGTGGAATAGGACCTGCTACAGGATATCTGATTTCAAGAGACTTTGGCTTGTTTGAAGCTGAATTACTCAAAGTGGGAAAATAGAATTTTATATCTCTTTTCATGTTGGTTACCTTGCCCCTGACCTATATCTTTGGTTTATTGCACTCATTTTCTTTGAAGTTGTTTTCTGAGCAGAAAACATTTTATTGAAAAGTGCTCTTATGAGTTCAAGACGTGGGATTAAGTAGGAAATACCAGCACTAGAACAGAGACAAATACTTGATTGAAGACAACATCCCTTTGGGGGAGAATCCCCATTTCTTATTTCTTTGTCGCTTTCCCATTTCCACTGAATTGAGACAGGGCTTAAATCAAAGCTATCTATGCACGATTGTGTGACTTAGGGGAAGTTGTGTAACCTTTCCATGCTTCAGTTTCCCGATGTGTACACTGGGGATAGTGATAATAATACTACCTCCCTCACAGGGCTGTTGTTATGATTAACGAATGTACACTTGAACGCACTTAGAACCGGACACCGAGCAAGTGCTAAAGAAACGTTCTTGCTATTAGTTTTCCTATCCTTCCTTTTAAATGTCTCACTCCTCCTTATGTGCTTGTTGTTTCATTTCTGGATTATGTTGAGGCTCAAGGCCAGTGGGTTCTGTCAAGATTCATTCTAAAAGAATCGGGGCCTCATCAAGGACTAAAATGAACTAAAACTAGCCTTGTGGTTACTGCCAATGCTTCTTATGAACATACAGTGTTTAGAAACCAGGGATCAAAGTTTAGGAGCAGAACCTGTTGTCAAGCACTGTCAGTGCAAAACTGTGCTTTGGAATGGTGGGCCAGAGAGACACCTGTAATTGATTCCCTGGAAGTTCCCCAGAGGAGCCCAGCAATCTCTTAGATGTGCCTGTCTACCACGGCCCACATCCCCGCCCTTCCCCTTCCCAGCACGTGGAAGAAGGGCCAAGCTGAGGACCGCGTGCAGATTGTGTGTAGGGTTGGGGTAGGGGACTGCTTCTGCGGCAGAACTTGAATTTCGGTAAGATGTCTATATTTCCATTTTGCTTACTGCAGGCTAATGCGGGAATTCTCTATTCAAATGCTTGCTGCCTGTCAGACTCTCTCAGGGTCCCATTGTGGGCCCGCAGACACAGCCCTGAGCGCCTGCTCTGTGGCATGCCTCTGTGCACATCTCTGTTCCCTCCTTCCTCCATGGGGGTGGGGTGTACCAGGTCTCCGTCCCCTCAGCTTTCCTCGTCTGTCACAGCTTCAATGTGAAGCCCTCCACTCCTGCTCTTACCATCCGCTGTAATTCCATGTTCTCTTTACAAGCTTAAGTTGTAAAGAGAGATGTACTCTTTAAAAAATGTATATTCATTACTACCCACCCTCTCCAAGCAAGATATATATATATATATATATATNATATATATATATATATATATATATATATATATATATATATATATATTGCTTTTGTATACAGAAATAAAACCACAACTATAAGGATTTTATGTGTGGCTAATTTGGGAAACAGGAAGGATTGGTACGCTATATAATTTTTTAAAAATATAGTTAACTTACAGTTAACTAGTTGTATTTGTGTTTGGCCATTTCTATAGTGAGTACATTTTATATCAGGCTCCTATATTTTCATCTTTGTTCTCACATACCAGTTCTTAGAAGAGCATTTCTTATGCAATAATACTAAATTTATCTGGTGGGCACCCTTATACTGTATCACTTTAATATTAAATATTTTATGAGAAATTTCCTATTTGCAAAAGAAGAAAGATAAAATATGTGCATAGAATTTATGTACCAATTTAGACATGTTTTAAATTTTTTGTAACTTGATATAATTATAGACTTACAGAAAGTTGCAAAAATAGTACATAGCGTCCTGTGTATGGTTTCTCCAGCTTTCCCCAATGGTGGCGTATTATACAGCTGGAGTAGACTGTCAAACTGAGAAATCAACAGGGGCACAACATTGTTAACTAGACTACAGGGCTTCATTTTTCACCATTTTTACATGCACTCATTTGTGTGTGTGTATGTGTGTGTAGTTCTACTCAATTTTATTCAGTGTAACCACCCGTATAATAGAGATGTAAAACTGCCCCATCACCACAGAGTAACTCCCTTGTGCTGCCCCTTTATATTTGCATGCCTTGGCAATGACTGATCTGCTCTCTATCTCTACAGTTTTATCATGCTGAGAATTTTCTGTAAATGAAAGCATACAGTATGTAACCTTTTGAGAGTAATATTTTTCCATTAAGCATAATGCCTTTAGATCTGTCTGGGGTATTGTGTGTGTTGATAGTTTGTACTTTTTTGTTGCTGAGTAATATTCCATTGTGTGAATGGACCAGAGTTTATTTAACCATTATTATTTTATTGTCTTCCATTTTTGAACTCACTTTTGTTAGTCTCTGAGCTGCTGACTTTCTACTAGAGCTCTTATATCTAAGGAAGCTAATATATAATTCAGTGCATTACAAGGGGTTTCTAGCATGTTAGAGCTTATGTATGAGAATTTACATTCTGGTATATTCTCAGCTGTGGATGGTAATCTTGTGGTAGCATTTGGTTGGATTTTACCTATCTTTGAGCCATAGACTGGCCAGTATTTTCAGTTATGACCAGTTATTCGCAAATCTTTGCTTCCTATTATAGATTTGTCCCTTTGCACCTGCTCTTTTCTTATGTACTCATATACATCATATATGTGTGGAATGATACTGATTTCTGAACATTGAGTTTTTTGTTCAACATGAGAATAATAATGAAATATTTTAAATTATTTAAATTTCTGTTTTTACTGATGGAAATCATATTCATTATAGAAGTTTCTGATGATCAAAGTGAAGATTTTAAAATTACCTGAAATCCTGCCACATAGGAAAAACTGCTACTTAATCTTTTATTGTAAATCCCTTCAGGGCCTTTAGAACATTTAAGCTTTCTCTTCCTCAATGTTAAACAGTCTATCCTCTAGACCTCACTTGGTGTTAGCTCTCTGGGAACGGAGTCAGAGTATGAGTACCCCATGCTTGAGGGTCTAAGACATAATCAAAAGAACCTGAGCCATGTGCTCTCTCTGTTTTTTAAAAGATTTATTTATTTATTTGAGACAGAGAGAGAGTGTGTGTATGAGAGCAGGGGGAGGGGCAGAGGGAGAGGGAGAGAGAGAATCTCAAGCATGCTCTGCACTCAGCATAGAGTGTGATGTGAGGCTAGATCCCACAACTCTGAGATCATGACCTGAGCTGACACCAGGAGTCGGACACTCAATTGACTGAGCCACTCAGGTTCCCCTCCTTTGTTTTCATAGCCCAAACCTCGGTGTTGAGCAGAATTCCATCTTCTTTCCTAATTGGTGAGATGATCGAGAATTTGCAGGAACCTTGATAAATCACTCTATATTCTCCCCTCACCCCTACTCTTCCCTGAGACTTGGGGCACTGCCAGCTCCAAGCTGAGAACCCCTTCCTGAGAACCCCTCCCTAGCCCTGCTTGGCCTTTCGAGGTGAGGGTACCCCTCTCCCAAGCCAAAGTCACTTATAGTTTCCATCTCTAGATACAAATCCTAAGGGGAAGGGATCCAGCAGCTGGAAGAAGAAGAAGGTTACATATGTCGTTCCTCTCATAGAAGCCTCTAACACCAGAGCACTGTTTTGTGGGAGTACTAAAGGTGACCTTCCTCAATGTCTGCCCAAGTTCTCCCCCTTGAGGTTAGAGGGAAAAGAAGAGGGCTGGGGCCCAAATGCCTTTCCTTTCTCTCAGTGATGCGCTGGAACACGGTCAGACGACCTGAAGTGAGGTGAACTTGATTCCCGATGGGGAGGCCGTATAGCCTGCCGCCCCTTGCGGGCATCTGGCAAGCTCCAAGAAGGAGGGTGTGCCTTCCCATCTTGCCATGGCTGTGTGCTCTAATGCCTTGCTCAGGGAAGATGTTCAGCAGTTATTGGTAGCTCACCAACTCCTTCTTCCACTCCAGGAAGCAGATTGAAACGTTAAACTGACATTCTTACAGGGATAGCCTTAAATCATCTCTGGTTTATGAAAATAATGAAATTGATCAGCCAACTTGTTGCTAATATTGGTTACAAATTGCTAGGGCCCATCCCCCAATTGATCCTGGCGCACCAGTGTGTCTCAGTCCTGTCATGTCCTAGGCCTTGCCATCCCGTAGAGCAGCATCATTTCTGCATTCCTGAGCTGTGATGTCCTAGCCTGTCACTTGCAGTGTGGCCACCTTTTCCTTACCTCTCCTGCCAGCCGTCCTTGTGGCCCTGTCTTTCATCCATTCACCACAGGACTAAGACTGAGTGGTCTTTCTCAAGGACATACCTATGTGTTCCTGGTCCTGTGCAGCCTGCCAGTATTAGCAGGGTGGCACCCAGGGTCCCCAGGAGCTGCCTGCTAGTTCCCTAGCCTCATGCCATCTCCCTCCAGCTGTTCTAAGCCCCCGGTGTTTCTTTCCCAGAAGGCATTTCCTGCCTCCACATCTCCCCACGGGTCATTCTCTCTGCTAAGATGTTCTTTCAGTTTGCTGTTCTTCAGAGTTAAACTAAGTGTTACCATCTTTCGAAAAGAGGTCTTTGGTGCTTTCTGGAGAAACTCTATGCTCCCACAGCTCCTTGGGTGAACCTCCCTAGTGCAGCTGTGTCAACTGTTAATTTATTGTCTTCTCTACCCCCTTATCACCATACTGCAAGTATTTGGAAAGAGATTACGTTCTATTTGGTCTTGTATCCTTAGTGTCTGACAAGAGTAGATGTTCAACCATATTTGCTGAATCAATCAGTATAATTAAAAACCTCCACATGTTTTCTTTTTGTCCTACCCTGGTATTCATATTTAAAACAATTCTTTCTCAATATTTTTGTCAGATCACATTAGACCACTGTGTTTGTTTTTCTCCCTCTGAGAAGATATCTTCACAAGCATTGTGACAAATTGGACTTCTTTTAGGTGAGTCTCTTGAAATACCCCATGAGAAAGTTTTTGAATGCCTATGATGATTTGACCCCTCTTGACGCTCATGATTTCTCTCATTATCAGAATAAAAAATATGAGTATCACACACATGGTTGGGTGATTCTTCAACACTGACAAAACTCTGCCTTTGAATATTGTTGCCCAACTCTGTTGATCCCTGAGCATGTTTTATTATTATTTTTTGATATTCTCCCTACTGGACTTCCTTCCCCCTGTCAACTGGCCCCAGTCTTTACTAACTCTTTAAAAGCACCCTTGTTAAGGCTACTGATAGAGATTTTGCTTTGCCACACCTGGCCTTTTCTTTCCACTTGAACTTCCAGTGACCTCTGCTGCAGCGCTTCCTGAACTTGCATGTGCATCAGAATCACATGAGAGCTTGTTATTTTTTAAAAAATATTTTTTTATTATGTTAGTCACCATACAGTGTATCCTTAGTTTTTGATGTAGTGTGCCATGATTCATTATTTGCGTATTAAAACACAGACTGCTGGGTTCCACCCCAAGTTTCTGGTTCTGTAGGTTTGGAGTAGGCCTGAGAATTTGCATTTCTTAACAGGCTCCTAGGTGATGCTGATACTGCTGATAGGGGACTGCACTTTGAAAGCCCGCTTTACTAGCATGCCTAGCACTCCGCCAGTTTTCACAACTACAGCAACTTAACTCACACTTACTGATTCTGCGCCATGCAGTTAGGAAGGAGCATAAGGCCTTTAGCTGGTCCAGTACCGCGTAACTTTACCAGTGGTTCAGTGTAGTTCGTGGGTCTGGGCCTCTGCTCAGTGTTCCAGCTCCCGTGCTTTATCCTTTGCTGGGTTCCTGGCTGGACATTTTATTTCCTGTGGGACGAGGATACTTTGATTTCCTTCGCCGAGCTCCTTCTGGAAGCTGAAGATCAGAGGGTGAGTTTACTTCTTGGATCTGGGAATCTACCTGTTGGCCTAGTTCTGCGTTTGTGACTGTGTTTACTTGGGAGTCGTTGGTTTGTCTGTACTGATTTCTTCTTGTTTGTTGCTAAGACGTTATGGTTTGCCTGTTCTGTGCCAGTGTGTCTGGCATATTGGGATTGCTTAATTCTAATGGGGCATTTGTCTGTGTTAGGCAGGCTTGTCTTCAGTAGGTATTCCAGGCTACCTTATCTTTGCTTTTTAGAAGTTGAGTATTTATTCAATTGAATAACTTGGTTGCTATTTGTATGACTGTTGCTTTATTACCCCTTTTCTTGATTTCTCGGTTGTTTTCAGACTCCTCAACCCCAGTTCCATCTCCCTCACGTCCTGAGACTCGATTCTGGTTGCTTTTTCTTAGACGAATGCTTACTTTTCTGATAAGATCCTACAACGTGGCTGTAGGGTTCTAGTGCCATCTACATAACTTTGCTCAAAGTTCAGTATAGTTGACCTTTGAAAAACACGGGTTTGGATTGTATGTGTCCACTTGGAAGATTTGATATAGTACTGTAGATGTAGTTTCTCTTCCTTATAATTTTAACATTTTCTTTTCTCTAGCTTCTTTGATTATAAGAATACAGTATATAATACATACGACATGCAAAATATGGGTTAATCTGCTGGAGGTAGGGCTTTCAGACAACAGTATGCTAATAGTAATTTTTTGGGGAGTCAGAAGTTAATGTAGATTTTCAACTGTGGGGGCAGGGGTTGGTGCCCCTAAATCCTGTGTTGTTCAAAGGTCAAATGTATGGTATAATTTCTCCTTTTATTTTTGTTTTTGGTACTTAAATATTTTTTCTAGTATTGTTTTGAGTATAGTTAAGATAAAGTGTTATATTTCAGGTGCTCAACCTAGTGACTTGACAATTTATGCATTATGCAGTGCTCACCATGGAAAGTGTGGTCACCATACAAAGTTATATTATTGACTACATTCCCTATGCTGCATTTTTTGTCCATTTTTTTCTACCTTGTAAGCCCGTTTCAGTGATGCTTAGGAGCTTGCTACTCAAAGTGTAGTCTGAGGATCACACCATCAGCTGAGTTAGGGGAACTCATTAGAAACACATAGCTTCAGACCCTACCTCAGATTTGGTGAATTAGCATTCACATTTTAACAGGAGCCCCAGGTGACATGTATGCACATTGGAAAGAACTGGTCTATGGTAATAGCCCCTGTAGGATCAATTGCTACCACCTGAGTAAATGTGACTCAATCTTAGCATGTAACTTTTTCCAACTTAATCATCACTGATGTAATTACCACGAACTATTTGTGGGTGAGTTTCCAACTGACAGTATGGACTATGACAACCCATAATTTTGCAGGAACCCACAAGTGCTTTGTGTATATTGAGATTTCTTCCTTGGGATGTTTCTTTGGCCGGGCCCAGCGAATGTTATCAATATACCAAAGGAATATTTCTATGTGTTTGTTTGCCATGGTCTTACGTGGGCTTGGATGAGAGGCAGACTGAGGTTCTAGGGTGGATGAGCATCACCCCACATTCAACACTATATTCTAGGTGCTTAGTTTAATGCTGGCCAGTAGCAGGTGACCATTCAGACATCTCTCACCAGCATTTATCTTGGGGACAGTGTTGGAAGTGGATCAGATTGGGTGAACTAACTCTACCCCAGGGCTTTTTTGGTGAATGGGGCCAGCAGTAGTGGTCCAAACAGTGACAACTAACAGGCCTTGTTTGCAGATGCCCAACTCTCTAGAAACAGGACTCCAGCCACTAAGAGTGTAGATGTCAGACCCAGTCTTTGTGGGGAGAGGGTGATGAAGACCTGTATGGAGTCTGAGGACCTCAGTTAAGACTGCCCAGGTTCAGAATAGGGCTACATTCCCAAAGGCATGAAACCTGGAACATCAGGCTGGAGACCTAGGTGGACAGGCCCTTATTAGCAGTATGGTAGAAAGAGCATGGGTTTTAGAGTCCAACTTGGGTCCGCATCACATGCCTCCTTCCTCCTAGCTGTGTGACCTTGAGTAACTCATCTAACTTCAGATGGTCTTCCTAGTCCAATAAGACTGCATGTAAAGGGTCTAATACAGGGCTTCAAATAGTAGATGCTTAAGTAAGTGGTGGTGCCAATAGGCTTATTATAAGTAAAGGCATATTCCTAGGTGACCACATGGACCTCAGGAATGTTCAGGTTCTTTGAATTCCCAAGGATAGAGCAACAAAGCTAACTAATGCTGATGGTTGGAGGTTTGGGTAGCTAGTGGACTGCCTTGTTGGCCAGTAGCTGGGCATAATGGAGCGTGCATACTCAAAGCACGTGTGCTTAGTTAGGTATATTGGTGAAGGTGATGATAGTTCTTAGAGCAAGTGGGCAGCACTAAAAAATGGAGAGCAGTATGGCGCCAAAGTAGTCACAAAGCCTGGATTATGTGCGTAAGCTATTGTTGAGGTCTGTGGCTTTTGACAAGTAGGTTTATTACTCTGCGCACTTTGTTCGTATGTAAATAGGGGAATTGAATGAAATGCCCCTGCAGGTAATGGACAATTCATTTTGTTATGGGTGTTCTTAGTATAATGGAATTTAGTGGGAATTCTGTGTGTAAAATGAATCAGTATAGTTTTCATCCTCGTATGTAGCATTTGTAAGGGGTTATTTATAGACTTAAATTGAAGTGCAGCTTCCCCTGTCCCCTCTGATCTGTAGGTGGTCAATGAGGTGGAGCCCAGGTGGTGAGGGAGATGGACTGTTGCTGATTGTCAGAGTTGAGTCTCATCCTTGCTCTTAAACCTCCTGACCCCATCAAAAAGGAGAATAACAGACCGATTTCCCTAATGAATATGGACGCCAAAATCCTCAACAAGATCCTGGCTAATAGAATCCAACAGTACATTAAAAGGATTATCCATCATGACCAAGTGGGATTCATACCTGGGATGCAAGTGTGGTTCAACATTCACAAATCGATCAGCGTGATACATCATATCAACAAGAAAAGACTCAGGAACCATATGATTCTCTCAATAGATGCAGAAAAAGCATTTGACAAAATACAGCATCCTTTCCTGATTAAAACCCTTCAGAGTGTAGGAATAGAGGGTACATTTCTCAATCTCATAAAAGCCATCTATGAAAAGCCTACTGCAAGCATTATTCTCAATGGGGAAAAGCTGGAAGCCTTTCCCTTAAGATCAGGAACACGACAAGGATGCCCATTCTTGCCATTATTAAGCATAGTACTAGAAGTCCCTGCAACAGCAGTCAGAAAAAAAAAAGGGATAAAAGGTATCCAAATCGGCAAAGAAGAAGTCAAACTGTCTCTCTTCACAGATGACATGATACTCTATATTGGAAAACCCAAAGGAATCCACTCCCAAACTATTAGAAGTTATAGAACAATTCAGTAAGGTGGCAGGATACAAAATCAATGCCCAGAAATCAGTTGCATTTCTATACACGAATAACGAGACTGAAGAAAGAGAAATTAGGGAATCCATCCCATTTACAATAACACCAAAAACCATGCGTTACCTTGGAATTAACTTAACCAGAGACGTAAAGGACCTATATGCTAGAAACTATAGATCACTTTTGAAAGATATTGAGGAAGACATAAAAAGATGGAAAAATATTCCATGCTCATGGATTGGAAGAATTAACATAGTTAAAATGTCCATACTACCCAGAGCAATCTACACTTTCAATGCTATCCCGATCAAAATACCGAGGACATTTTTCAAAGAACTGGAACAAATAGTCCTTAAATTTGTATGGAACCAGAAAAGGCCCCGAATCTCCAANCGAATTGCCAAGGCACTGTTGACAAGGAAAAACAGAGCTGGGGGCATCATGTTGCCGGATTTCAAGCTATACTACAAAGCTGTGATCACAAAGACAGCATGGTACTGGCACAAAAACAGACACATCGACCAATGGAACAGAATAGAGAACCCAGAAATGGACCCTCGGCTCTTTGGGCAACTAATCTTTGATAAAGCAGGAAAAAACATCCGGTGGAAAAAAGACAGTCTCTTCAATAAATGGTGCTGGGAAAATTGGACAGCTACATGCAAAAGAATGAAACTTGACCACTCTCTCACACCATACACAAAAATAAACTCCAAATGGATGAAAGACCTCAATGTGAGACAGGAATCCATCAAAATTCTAGAGGAGAACATAGGCAACAACTTCTATGACATCGGCCAGAGCAACCTTTTTCACGACACATCTCCAAAGGCAAGAGAAATAAAAGATAAAATGAACTTATGGGACTTTATCAGGATAAAGAGCTTCTGCACAGCCAAGGAAACAGTCAAAAAAACTAAGAGGCAGCCCACGGAATGGGAGAATATATTTGCAAATGACACTACAGGTAAAAGACTGAGAAGTTCTTTGAAGATCTTGGATATCAAACTCAATACACGAGAAACAAATAAACAAATCATAAAATGGGCAGAAGATATGAACAGACACTTTTCCAATGAAGACATACAAATGGCTAACAGACACATGAAAAAATGTTCAAAATCATTAGCCATCAGGGAAATTCAAATCAAAACCACACTGAGATACCACCTTACGCCAGTTAGAATGGCAAAGATAGACAAGGCAAGAAACAACAATTGTTGGAGAGGATGTGGAGAAAGGGGATCCCTCCTACATTGTTGGTGGGAATGCAAGTTGGTACAGCCACTCTGGAAAACAGTGTGGAGGTCCCTTAAAAAGTTACAAATTGAGCACCCTATGACCCAGCCATTGCACTCACTGGGTGTTTACCCCAAAGATACAGACGTAGTAAAGAGAAGGGCCATATGCACCCCAATGTTCATAGCTGCATTGTCCACAATAGCCAAATCATGGAAGGAGCCGAGATGCCCTTCAACAGATGACTGGATTAAGAAGCTGTGGTCCATATATACAATGGAATATTACTCAGCTATCAGAAAGAACGAATTCTCAACATTTGCTGCAACATGGACGGCACTGGAGGAGATAATGCTAAGTGAAATAAGTCAAGCAGAGAAAGACAGTTACCATATGATTTCTCTCATCTATGGAACATAAGAACTAGGATGATCAGTAGGGGAAGAAAGGGATAAAGAAAGGGCGGGTAATCAGAAGGGGGAATGAAACATGAGAGACTATGGACTATGAGAAACAAACTGAGGGCCTCAGAGGGGAGGGGGTGGGGGAATGGGATAGACCAGTGATGGGTAGTAAGGAGGGCACGTATTGCATGGTGCACTGGGTGTTATACGCAACTAATGAATCATCGAACTTTACATTGGAAACCGGGGATGTACTGTATGGTGACTAACATAATATAACAAAAAAACATTAAAAAAAAGAAACCTCCTGAAATTCTGGAAGGAGTCCCTCACATTGCAGTAGGAACTAGATGGAAAAGGTCTATTGATCCTTCATCTGTAGCATTTCTTTTCAAACAGGATTAAGTCTGAAGGCTGATGGAATTATTTTTTTTTTATTACAGTGAATTCTTAGATATATAGGCATGGTTTTTCATGAGCATGCTCTTTCTGTGTGGGATCTCTTTTGCTAGTGAATTTGCCTTTTGTGTGTGGGTAGCAGAAACTGAAAGTCACCCAAGGACTAGATGAGGGTCTTTCTAGTCTCCTGGAGTCCTGTGTGTTTCACTGTGTGGCTCCTGTAGAGATGGGTTTGTTTTGTGCCTTTCGTTCTGGAGGTTGTGCAACAGGTCACCTGGAGGCCTTGCTCAGCTCAGTTCCTGGGCCACATCCTCAGATTGCATGGATCTGGGATAGGGTCTGAGAAGTTGCATTCCAGCAAGCTCCCAGGTGATACTGATGGTGACCTGGCCCCAGGCTGAGTAGCACAGCAATGTGCTATTTTCATTATCATTTTCTATAGTCTGATTATCCTCCAGCTTCTAGTGGCATCTTCTGTTTGCCACTCAAAATTGGTCATCTTCCTTTTTCTCTCACCTGCTCTCCTCCTAACATAAGGGGAGAAGTGGCCAAGTTGATCCTCGTGTCAGCCAAGGGGGATTTACCCTTACTGTGAAGGCCCCGTGACTTGGATGCCATTGTGGATAGGCAGTTTTGATCATGGAAAATAAAAAAGGTTTATTTCATGGCAAAACTTCAGAGTTTGTCCTTTGAACCTCCTGGAGGCTGGGCGAAAGCATCTGTAGATGACTCCATAACCAGAGGTTTGCTGGATTTGTTGCTCTTCTTTAAACCCTCTGTTGGAACCCAAGGTAGAAAGTAAAAACAAAAGTGACAAATGTCAAAACTTGAGTGTTTTCTCCCAGGAGTTTTCTTCCTTTTGCTTTACAGCCTGTTTGACCCCAGTGAAGGCTTGCTGGTGGGGTGGAGGCAAATGCTCTTGAGTCTAACTCATGAATCCTCAAGTCAGCCACCCTAGAGAGGCCTAATACTTGATTTGGGGAAGATTCCTCATTGCCTCTTGGTCCTCTGGCGAGTAGATTCCCAGAGCGCTAAAAACAATAAAAACAAAACAAAGCAAACAAAAAGTGTCCCTGGGTCCTATACCCTGTACACTTTGAATAGCTGTGTGACCTTGGGCTGGTTTCTTCACCACCTGGCCTCTTCTTTTACCTAGACACCTTCTGGGTCTAGTCCTGAGCCTGGAAGTTAAACTTGGACCAACCAGACAGATGGGAGATGGGTTACATGGTGATGTACTTACTGGCTGTATTGTTAAGTCTTGTTTAGCCTCACTGCCATTGTCCTAGTCAGGGGCTTTTGAGGGCTAAGGGTCTCCTTGTATTGGAGAGCCAGAAAGCCTGAGGCCCTGTCTCCCTAGGATAGTGGGTGGCTAATTCAAAGATCTATAGTGGCAAGCAAATTACATAAATGGGGGAAGTGAGCTGGGAGTGGTGGTAGGGAAAAGAGGATTGTAGTGAATGGAGACATGTGCTGTGTCTTAAGAGGACATCAGCTAAGGAGACCCAGCTGACTGTTGCCATGTAAGAATGTTGCCTAAAGTTGCCAGATCCTCCCAACTTGGCAGGAAAAGCCAGAGCTCTAGGGGATTCCTCCCACCTCCCAGTGTGAGAGAAAAAGTACTTCAGAAAATTGTCAAAGGTCTTAAATAGCTCCTGAGGTTGAACTTGGCCTGCAAAGACCCTATTTTGACTTCAACTATGGCATATTGAGCAGGGAAGTAAAAATTGAGTTTATGGGCTATTGATAATTATTTATGAATGTACATCTGTCTTACATCAGAGGTTTTTGATCGGATTCCCCAGCTTGGGTTTACTTAGGTCTTAAGCAACAGACAAGGATTTAACAACATGTTTTAATACTCATTAAAATAGAACTCAGGATTCTGTTCCAAGCTTGTACAGAAATGGATCTAGAGAAGTATATTCTATATTGGAATCTTTCTCTTGGCTTCCTCCAACAATTAGATTAAAATGAAAGAATTTAGCCCAAGGATACTAATGGCATATGGTAATAATACAAATCTACAACACTTCTAATTTGAGCATAGGAAAATGAAGAGTGAGCACCACTGGTTGAGTGACAGTGAGTATATCTAGGGAACTGCTGTGATTCTAAATTTTCAGTGCTATTTTTATCCAGAGATAATGTTGAATCATTCTTGCAAAACAGCAAAAGAAAAAGGTAAGGACAAGGCAAAAGACCAACTTGAACTTGATGAAGGACCTACCAAAGAGCAAATGTCATCCTGCCTATTCTTGTTTGATTTTCTGTGCTGCTCTGGGTCTCTGTAGCCTGAAGAGGGAGGATGAATAAGTGGGTCCACACAAATGGGAAAATACTTAATACGGAATTGTCGAGTGTGTAGCAGAGTCCTATTAGAGCCAAATAACTCTTCATAAATAATTAACTCAAGATTTTAAGACTTACTTATCCATAAGGACTTGATCATAAAACTACAAATGTCAGCATAAATGAGTGACGGTATAATTTCTCTTTTCTAAATCAAGGGCCAACTAATGTTTCAACAACTCTTAATGTCTGGAGTTTTTAAACTATCACAACCATTCTGAAAGTCTGGATTGTATTTTTTTTTTGTGGGGGTGATACATCAACCTAAAGTTGAGAGAATTTTCTAAGAAATAAAATCCCCATTAAACACACACACACACACACACACACACACACACACACACGAAATAATCCAGACGAGGAAAGGCCAGGCAGTCTAAGTTACGAAGTGCTTCAAGCTTTTCTCAGCCAGGCAGAACCACCACCTGGCTGGGGTTTCCTGGGTCTGAAGGCTTTGACAGTCTTGATGCCATGTAACCTTGGTGTTAGGCAATCCTAAGATACTCTGATCTCGAGAGATTTTGGGTGGCCTGCAGCCTGTGTTGTTACATGAATGCTATGTAACTACATGCAATAGCTATTCCCTTCCCAAAGGCATCCAGAATCAACCAGAAGGCTTTTTCTCAGCAGTTACCATCATCCTTAGACTTCTGGGCTACTGCATCCCTACCTTCTCGTACTGGGGTTCCCGTATTCCCAAAGTGCAGATAGCCTTGATGTAGCTTAGACTTTTTCTCTAAGAAGGTTTGCTTTTGCCTGTGCCTGGGCCTTGTGGAATTGTCAGGTCCCATGATTCTTGTCTTAAAATCCTTTTAATTCTATAGACTCCTTAAGTCTTTCCTAACTAAAATCACATGTTTTTTGTTATTATAGAAGTTTGTGTATCCTGTCCTTAAATCTACAGCTATCTCTTTATAGCTGGCTGGTCAGAGTGAATTAGTTGGAGACTAAAATATGCCTGCTGCTTGGCTGCTCAAATTTTTTTTTAATGACCACACTGTGGATTCTGACTACTAGGATTCATTAATGCCTGTCTCTATCAGTGCTCTTAGGCTTATATTCCTCTGAACCACATGTTGCTCATGTTCACCTATAACCCATCCTCCAATGGATAGATGGCAATATGCATGGACCATTGAGTGATACATTCTTGGAACTCCGATACCTGAGCATATAGCATGACTCCTCATCACTGTTCTTGATTCGATCTCTGACTGTCTTGCTGGCTATACTCTCACACCCTTGATCAGATGTCTATTTTGAACCCCAAAGAGTGAGTCCACCAAGTGTTACATAAAAGTTATATTTGACTTCCACAGAAGTCTGTAGGCCGCTAGAAGATGGAGTGCAGACATTGGCTTCATATTTGTGAACTCCGTGGTCCCTCCTCTTAGCTATTCTGTGAAGACCAAGACCATTCTGAGGACAGTGGTAAAGATTAAGTCAGAGTTCTCTTGTCCTCCTAAAAGGATAGCAATTTTTTTGCCTTAGAATTATAAAAAGGCTTTGGCAGGGAGATGTGGAGCTTATAAAAGCAGGCCTCTTAAATATCTTCAGTACAAAAGGGAGTATAAATTACTATAACCTATCTCCAAATAAATCTGGCAATTGTCTTATCTACTAATTGGCTTTCTAGGAATTTGTCATAAGGGAAATGAGGTTAAGGTGAATAAAGGTATGTGTACAAGACTAGATTTTATTAGTGCAGTAAGTAGTAGGAAATGGACAACAAATAAAATGGTTACTGTATAGTGTTACCTCTGGGGTATTACATACTCATTAAGATTCAGATATTTTGAAAATATTTGGGGGGAAATAAAGTATCATCCGAGATGTATAAAACTGCATGTAGCATTCCCTTTTTTGTTCCTCACAGGTTGTCATTAGGTAATAGAATTTCATGTTCCCTGTTGATTCTTTTTTTAAAATTTTCAACACTTCTTACAACTGCTTTTAGAATCAAAGTGGTGAAAGAGTTACTTGAATGATCTGATTTCCTTACCTGTTCCTGTTGCTCTCAGGGCAGATGAATGAGTATAGCTTTGCATTGTTGCTATTCCAGGTCCTGAGAGAGTCGGTTCAGTAACTGTGTCTAAAATCTAGCATTGGAGAAAGGGGGACCCTTTTAAACTGTTGGTAGGAATGCAAGCTGGTGCAGCCACTCTGGAAAACCACATAGAGGTTCCTCAAAAAGTTGAAAATAGAGCTACCCTATGACCCAGCAATTGCACTACTGGGTATTTACCCCAAAGATAAAACCAAAGGGGCACCTGTACCCCAATGTTTATAGCAGCCATGTCCACAATAGCCAAACTATGGAAATAACACAGATGTCCATTGACAGATGAATGGATAAAGAAGATGTGGGGTGTGTGTGTGTGTGCGTGTGTATTACCCAGCCATCAAAAATGAAATCTTGACATTTGCAATGATGTGGATGGAATTAGAAGGTATTAGGCTAAGTGAAATAAGTCAATCATAGAAAGACAGTTACCTTATGATCTCATTCATATGTGGAATTTAAGAAACAAAACAGAGGAGTGTAGGGCAGGGAGGGAAAAAGAAAACCAGACAAAATCAGAGAGGGAGACAACCCATAAGACACTCTGAATCATAGGAAACAAACGGAGGGTGCTGGAGGGGAGGTTGGTGGGGGGTTGGGGTAACTGGGGAATGGACTTAGAGGGCGTGTGATATAATGAGCACTGGGTATTATATATAAGGCTGATGAATCACTGAACTCTACCTCTGAAACTAATAATACACTGTATGTTAATTAATTGAATTTAAAATAATAAAAATACATATATAATCAGAAAAAAATCTAGCACACGTGGGCTTGACTTAAACTGATGTCCCCATAAAAAGAAGTCCTCACAAAACAGTGGGGGTACAAATAGGTGGTGGCATCTAAAGGTCCAGGCGGAGATGTCTAGTCCCAGGACTGTACTCAGTACCTGACGACTGCTTCCTTCATTTCTCTCTGCTGTCATCCTGTGCTTACCCATGTTCCTGATTTCCTCTCTGTTCTAAGTACTTTTTCTTTTCTTTACCAGACTGGATTCTGTCTTGACAGGAATTACATCCTGTGCCACAGCCAGAACTGACACCATAGTGAATGGCTGGTGTATGCCAGGTTTGTTGTTGGGGGCCAAGACTTCATCCATTAGGAGATGAAGTTAGCAAGGCCTGAGTGATTTAACATCCCACCAATGCCAGCTGTGGTTCAGGATGGGGCTCCACGCTTAGAGGATGATGGAATATCTAAACAGGTAGTTAAGGCAGAAACACCATTAAATGACAAGCTAATTCTTAGAGATAACTTGCTAATATATCTAAATAGCCTATGTAATCTCACTATTTTATAATGTGGTTTTAATATTCTCCTATCAACCAAGTCCGGGATACTAGGTTTTGTAGGGTTGCCAGATAAAATACAAAACACCTGGTTATACTGATTATACTGACATTTCAGATAGACAACAAACAGCTTGTCATTAAGAATGCACCAAGTATGCTTTAGTTTCAGTATGCCTTGGATGTTGCATGGGATATATATATATATCTCCTGGCCAATTGCTCACTGTCCATCAGAAATTGAAATTTAACATGGTATCTTAGATTTTCACTTGTTAAATCTATCCTAAATCTTGGGTAACTTAATTTGCAAATGTACAAGTCAAAGGTAGTTCTGATAGTTCAAAACTTGCTCTGATAATCTAGTATGCTGTTTGTTTTTTATGCCACTTGCATGGATTTGGCAAATGTGGGAGACGCTGAGGCTTGGCATGTAAGTGAGTGTACAGAGCTCAGAGCAGGTAGTGGCTTCTACTGGCAAGGTTCCCCTGAGTCTAATAAATGCCTAACTGACTCATTCTGTGGGTGTGGTAGGGGTTTCGGCTGCTCTGGTTGACAGCTTGAACATTATCATTTAGGTTTTTATACCCTTGTTCTATCCCCTATCTTCCCTAACCTTTTTTTTTAATTATTGAGAAATGATTTATATACCATAAAATGCACCCATTTTATGTGCGTCATTACATGACTTTCAGGAGAATCACTGAGTTGTGTGATGATAACCATATCTTCACATGCTAGAAAAATGCCTTAAATAAATGACCCCATTCATAGTTGGTTATTAAAAACTGAGGTGAATGAAGTCCTATAATGGTCTTATGGTCCTCTAAAAGCCAATTTTGTTAAAACCCATTGTATTGGTGGCTGGGGGGTTGGTCAGAGGTGGAAGAAGGAGCTGAGCCATCAGATATGATGTTCTGTACCTATACATAACGTTTAGCAAGTTGGAGTTCTAGAGAAGAACACCCAGTCATGGACCATAAGCTACCACACTGCAGTAAAAATGTGTTGGGGAAACAGAGGAAGCAACTGGGAATTCTGCCAACTGATGAATGGATAAAATGTGATATATTCAGCAATAAAAAGCAACAAATTACTGATAGATGGGTGATCCTCAGGAATATCCTAAGTGAATGAAGCCAGGCACAAGAGGCCACATAGGATTCTATCTATATCTATCTATCTATCTATCTATCTATCTATCTATCTATCTATCATCTATCTATCTATCTATTTGTTTGAGAGACGGGGGGAGGGGAATGGGAATGAGAGAGTGAGAGACCACGAGATGGGGGAAGGTCAGAGGGAGAAGCCGACTCCCCACTGAGCAGGTCTCCTGACAGGGGACTCAATCCTGGGATTCCAGGATCATGACCTGAGCTAAAGGCAGTCACTTAACCAGCTGAACCACCCAGGCGCCCCACATAGGATTCTAAATCTACAGGGGCAGAATAGTGATGAGTGGTTGCCGAGGGTTGTGGGCACAGGGAAGTGAAGGGAAATATGTAGATGGCAAGAGGGATTTTATTGAGGGGATGACGATGTTCTAAAACTGGATTGTGGTGATTGTTGCTGATATCCAGAAGTTTTCCCACAAGGGTGGTATCTCTCTTAAATCATGGACCACAAAGTTGGCTGTTTAAATGCAAATTAGATGTGATTATAATAACCTGCATCTAGCAGTTTTGTGGCACTGAACTCTTGTACAAAAACTTTAAGGGGTCATTAAGTGAATCTTTCAAGTCTTGTTTGCTCTTGTGATTTTTCTTTTTTCCCCCCATAGAAGTAATTTAAAAAGCTGGGCTCGGAGAGGCAGCAAACGCCAGGTCTGAGTGTCCTAAATGGGAGTCTTGATTCAGTGTGGGCTGTTGAAGTGGCTGCACGGGTCTCTTTACCTTGCTTAGTCTCAGAACAACAAAGGTTTTTTGTGAAGTGTAAATTTCATGTATGTAAAAGCACACTCTAAAACTTATTCAAGAGTGTTATCTTAATCCTACTGCAGTTTAGAACCTTCTGACTTATTAAAGTAAATTTGAATAAAAATAGAAACTGTTTTAATGACTAGACTCTAATGTTTTAAAGACAATCCCTTTAAAACTTTTTTGTTATGCTCAGGACAACTTGTTTTAAAGGCTTTGGCTTTATTTAAGTGATTGCGATTGTGTTGAGGATTGCTGCTGTCAAAGGAAGTAGGAGACCAACACGTCACATATGCAGTAAAACACTTCAAACAATTGGATTTTGGAGAGGAGTGTTTTCAGGACATGGTACCACTGACCTTTGCAAAGTCTTAATCCTCACGTTGAGGGCAGTTGCCGTAAAGATGAGAATATATATGGCAGTTTGGAGGGATACTGTCCTCAAAGCAAGGGATGAAGATTGGGAAAATGAAGATTTCCTAGACATAACAAGTTCATATAATGACTGACTTTTATATAGAGGTGTTAACAGATAATCATGTATAATTGACAGAGGTAGAGAGATCTTAAATTTTTGATAAAAAGATATTAGTTATAACCTAGTGTTCACGGTCCACACCAAAGACTGTTTTCTTATTCGTGCTAGTTGACAAAACGATGCATTCTCACCATGAAAATGCTCAGTGCTTTTTTAAACAGGACTTTTTTTCAGTTCTAAAACTAACTTCCTATATGGGCCACAGTCTGGAATTGGGCCAAACCTAAGCCTGCAACGGAGTCTCCCAGAAGAGCCTGTTGTGGGAACTGCATCTTGTAGGACTTCTGTAACTGGCATGGACATAGTTATGGAGGAAACACAGTGTAGCTAGGGAGGTGGAAAAGAAATTCTAAAGTCTCTCTCACAGGTTTTTTCCAAAAGCAGAAAGTGGTATGTGGAGCATTAGTGGAGCAAACTAAAGGAAGGTTGTGATTCTCAAACAGAGCAGGTTTCGAACAAGACTTAAAAAAAAAAATCTAGACCCCATTGGAATAAAACTTAAGAGCACCTCAGGTTGAAGAAAGGATTGAAGCTACCAGAGGTGGGGAAAAAGACATAATCTACAAAGGAATAATAACATAAACCAGTAAGTGTTACAATTCCAGTGATACCTGGAGAGAAAAAGTATGGTTAAGTTTTATGTCTTGTGGTCGAGGAAGAAATAGGTAAATGCTTAACTCAGTATTTGAAAGAAAAACTCAAATATTTTAAAGCTTTAAGGGTAATCCCTAGAAGTAAACAAATGGACTATGGCTCTTAATTGGTAAGGGGGAGCAAAACATGAAGGAAAAAGATTACTTGAACTGAAGGCAGGAAACTAGAAATGGAAGGAAAAGTATGGTAAATAGAAAATAAAGAGTGGCAGAATGAAGTTGAAATTCAGTCATCATAAAAACACAAGTGAACTAAGATGCTCAGTTAAGGGTTTGCCTGGAGTGTAAAATCTAATTCTATGCAACTTGTGAGAGAAGACGTAAAAACTAGTAAGCTTGAAAAATAAAGTGGTTAAGATATGCCAGAAGAAGAAGGCAAAGAGAACTGCCTTTGTTGCCTGGGTGGCTCAGGCAGTTAAGCATCTTCCTTCGGCTCAGGTCATGATCCCGGAGCTCCAGGATCAAGTCCCACATTGGGCTCCGAGCTCAGCGGGGTGTCTGCTTCTCCCTCTGCCCTTCACCCTACTTGTGCTCTCTCTTGTGCTCTCTCAAATAAATAAATTCTTTTTAAAAAAAAGCTGCCTTAGTGACGTATGAGACAAAGTATAATTTCAGGAACACGAAAGGCACAAAAGGGAGAGGGCATCTCAAAATGATAGGACTAAGTGATGACATGAGGCAGTTACAAAGTTAAGTAAACCTTACAATGTAGCCTAGAGATAAATAGCACAAAAACTGACAAATTACAAGAACAAATAAGCCAAAGTATAATTCTGGTGGGAGAGTTGAGCACAGTGTAGCTATCTAAGAAAATTAATCTGGTGGAGAAGTGTGTTAAAAAAAAAACAGGGAAGTCTCAATAACGGAATTGTAAACATAATAAAGAATATGCATTCTTCAATGTGTACGTAGGATACTCTCGAAAACAAGAGGTTTGCACAAGGCCAAAATATTAGCCTTAAATCCTGAAAACCAGTCACAGGCCATTTCCAGGTCAAAATTAAAAACAGTGAAGAAATATCTTATCCTCGTGTGAACACTGTCCTCATTTCTAAAAACTCAAATGTTCTCTGAATTAAAATGCTATTTCAAATTAAATGGTTAAAGAGCTCTATATTACATAACTTGTAGAATGCCACAGAAGTTCTAAGAGGGAAGTTCCTGGTCTGCCTTAAAAATGAAACGAAACGTGTTTAAGATAGAACTCTAGAAACTGGTAAAAGAAAAACAGTAAAGAAGAGTAAAACCAAAGAGGAAGTAAAGATAGAAAATTTAATAAAAGAAAAATCGGTTTAGATGATCTGGACAACCAACAGCTACATCTTTAAAAAGAGTGATAGAGGCAAATCTTTGGCAAGGGACTAAGAAAATAAGGGGGAAAACCAGTATTTGGAATGAAAAAAAGGTGGTATATGCACATGAACAAATAGTTAAAGTGGTCTTTGGATTTAAACTTAAGTAATAGGGATTTCCTAGAAGTATGCATAGAGACGTCCTAATGTGGAATTACACACACACACACACACACACACACACGCATGCACGCACAACAATCTTGACCCAAGAAGTAGCAAATAAGAACAAAAAGTTCAATAATACATGAAAACTGTACTTTAAAATACACCTCTCCTTTAAAATAACTTGATGATTAACCAGTTTTAGGAGTAAATTTTGACTAAAATTTAAAGGACTGGGCAACCTTTTTTTTTTCTTTAAGACTTGCCGTTGAGCATATTTAAAGGAAAATGCACAAAACATTTCCTATGGCTAGCACTACAGCCAAATAAAGTCAAATAAAAACTGTGGGCCAGTCTCACCTTGGGAACATTGATAGGAAAACCCAAATAAAAATTGGATAAACAGCAAAGCTGTAAAATTAAGTGCGAATTTATACCAGGAATTTAAGAATGTTCAGACAATAGAAAAGCTATTAGTGGAATTTGCTACCTTAGCAAAGTAAAATAAAACTGGTGTATACATCTACCCCAATCAATGGCTGAGGAAAGATTTGAAACCCTGTTAGTGATAAAATCTCACGGTAAATAGGGTGTTGGTGCCTTCTTAGTTCCTACTTCATGTTGACAATGAAGTATGCCCATTCAGCTTGGGTCTGGGACATGATGAGGATGTCGGTTTCTCCTACTTAATATTTCACTGGAACTCTTCAATGGAATATAATAGCGAAAACTTCTAAGTGCTTAAAGTCTGAATTTGATTATTTGTTGAGTGTTTATAGAAAAATCCAAGAAGATAAACCTATATTATGAGTTCAGCCAGGTTTTTTTGAGTTAAGGTCATTATTTTAAAAAAACAAAACAGGGCCATATACCAGCAGCAATCAAAGAGATAAAATATCCTTTTCACTATAGGAATAAAAATAGAAACCTGGTTAAACTACAAACCTAATAAGATATGTATGGAGGATCTTTAAGGAAAAATTAAACCTTATGATGTAGCGTGGCTTCTGCTTGCCTTTCCCGCTCCCAGAGACTGCTCCAAGAACACCGCCTTGAGATGGTGATGTTACGTTGAAAACACCGACATGGTATAGGTGACTGAGTTCAGTTAAGGGCATCTTTATGATTATAAAATGTATATACAAGCTACACTACTCAATTGGAGCAGTCAGTATTGAAGATGTTGATTATCCTCAAATTAATTTAGGAATGTATTATAATACCAGAAATCCTTCAGATTTTTAATGGAACTCACCAAACAGATTCTGAAATACTTCCAGAATAGTAAATGGATAGAAAATGTGTGTAAGGAACTTAGCAAAGCTTAGGATGCATCATGCAGTTGTACTTAGCATAGCATGCTGTTGGTGCAGGAGGAGACCGATAGATCAGGATCCAAATAGACGATGTAGACAGAAACAGAAGATGGTTCTGTGAAGGAGGCGGCACTAAAAATTAATGAGGAATTGATGGATCGTTCAATAAATGCTGTTAGGAAAGGACTTTCATATTGAAAAAGTAGACTGCTTCCTTAGACTGTGTGAGTTCAAGACCTTCTTGGGAGCTTTGTCAGTGTCATCTGAAACCAGCCCCCTTAGAGGCAGGGAGAGCCCAACAAAAGAGGAAGACCACTCCATGGTGGTAGGTGGCGGTTTTAATCATAGCAAGAGGAAGGGCCATTTGAGGCTTGTCTTGGGGCGGCAGCAAGATGCATGGATCCCCACACATGCCCTTCAAATATTAAAAGTTCATAAAGATGCCCTTAACTGAACTCAGTCACATATCCCATGTCAGTGTTTTCAACGTAGCATCACCACCTCAAGTCACTTGTATTGGATGTTTGTCTCAGTCTTACTTGTGTGGATTAAGTATAAGAAACCTTGTAAATATCTGTCAAGAGTAAATGCATAAAATGTGGTCTCTTCGCAAAATGGGATAACACACTGCAGTTATAGAACACAGAAGTGGATCTCTCCAGACAATCAGTGTGGTCAGGTGCTCGAAACACATGCTGGCTAATGAACAACTCGTAATGGTTGGTCAGTGAAAGGGTAGATGAATACTGTGATTAAGTCTGGAGGTCCAAGGGGATTTGGGTTTTATTTATATGTGTGTGTCTGGATGTTTTAAAAGGTATGTATGTATATAAGTTGGACCTAGTGAAAGTACACATGCATGGGGAAAAATCCAAAACTCAAACTCAATTGAATTTATGAACTGCTTTTCCTTAATTGTGCCATTTAAACTCTACGCTGTCTTTCAAGTTAGGCTGTAGTTATTTCTATGTTCCACGTCAGAAAAAGGAAGCTTAGGGTGTCTTATGACATGCGTAGGAGGTAGTGTGGTTCAGAGAAGACTACAGGCTTTTATCCTTCCATCATAGGATGCTGTCCCCTGAGGTTGGGTCATTGATTTGTGCTAGCTGTGGATTTGGGTTTCATCTCCATTCACAAGCAGCTTCCATCACAATGGGGTGCTGGGTAGGCCTGTGCTTACAGAACAGAACCAAGTTGAGTTCCCAGTAGATGAAACTTCCGGCACCCTTTTTATCCTCCAGTTAGTTTCTGCAAACAAAATGGTTGGTTGATTAAAACAAAATGAAATGATGGGGCGCCTGGGTAGCGCAGTCATTAAGCATCTGCCTTCGGCTCAGGGCGTGATCCCAGTGTTCTGGGATCGAGTCCCACATCGGGCTCTTCTGCTGGGAGCCTGCTTCTTCCTCTCCCACTCCCCTGCTGTGTTCCCTCTCTTGCTGGCTGTCTCTCTGTCACATAAATAAACAAAATCTTAAAAAAAAAAACAACGAAATGAAACATGCTTGGTTACTCTTTACACCTTATTTTGCCAGACTTCAAAATGTCATGAGAAATGTGGTAATAACTAACATTGGTGAGAGTTGGCACAACATAATAGTGCTATTATTTTTAAGGAACAATTACGGTTGCTTAAAGAAGAAAGCAGGGAAAGAGGAGCAAAGCTGGGGTTTATATTTCTAGAGGGCAAAATCACCTTAGGAAAAGAGAAGGTGGCTGTTTGGTTACTATGATCAACTTTTGTCTTAGATATTTCTTACATTTCAGTCTGGTCACCCTCAGTAGAAAGTGCAAATTTTTCTCAGAAAAGGAAAGACTTCTAGAAAGACTCTGCACTTAAGTCCTTGTCCTTGCAGGCAAATACATATGTGAAAGAAATTTTTAAAAAATGTTACAGTGCATTTAAAATAATAATTTTGATCAGTAGGAAGTTTTCTATAATAGTATTTAGTTTGAACAAAGACATTTGAACTGAAAGAAGAAGGACAGAATTAAGTGAATTTTGGGTTTCCAATATTTCAGTGGAATATATCTACATATAATCTCACTTCTTTGTGAATAAGGGACATGTTTTCACTCAGGGGTTTTCTACAGTATGAGCATATCAAAATTTTTAGACCCAAGAAAATATTTTAGGATAAAACAAATATTGGTATATTAGCTTCTTACTACAAGTGTTTTAATGAAAGATTTTTCATCTCTAACATTTGGTAGAGACAAATAAGTTTGAAATGAGAGAATAACTCACCAACTATAAGTTCAGTGAAATATAATTTTGATTTCAATCTAAATGACCACTTATGATACATGGAAAAAGTGATATATAATCTGTGGTATGAGCCAAGACTTGTCAATGAATAATACATGGCACCTTATAAATTTAAAAGAAGTATATTTAATAAGAATATAAAATTTATTTTAGAGTAGGGATAAGTACTTTATTAGTATCCTACACAAAGTGATTAAAAAAAGCCATCTCATGAATAAACTAATGAAAAGTGAGAGAAAAATTGTAAGCTACAACCTGAAATGATCATTTTTTAAAAAAATACTAGAAACATTCCAGTTTTTCATTTGTCTTAATTGTTCAGAAGTGAACAATTTTGAGGTACATCATAGAGATTATCTGAGAAGTGAAGTTAATTTTTGCTGAGTAACTCATTTGTTAGTATCATTTTTTTTTTTTTGAGTAGAACCTTGAGTGGAATTGGAGGGCAAAAATGAACAAGTTGGAGTCCTTTAGTCTCACAGGAGCTCAACCCTAGCAAGGGGGAATTTCTGTAGATACAAATGGTTATAATTTAATGTGATAAACATAAATAGCATGACTTCCCCACTTAAAAAGTAAAACTGGTGAAAGCCAACTCGGAAGCATTCATTTTACTTAAAGCCCTGGTTCCTTAGTTTTACATTCCAGATGTAAATCTACCGTCTTTAGAATTTCTCTCCCAATACCCCACCCTTCCTCCCATGGTCTCTCCCTCTCTTTTGCCTCCCCCTCAACACACAAACTTTTCTTTAGCCATAGTAATTCCATCATCATTCTCTGAACTTAAGTTTCTCTTCCATATATGTATGAATTTGCACATGCCTGTTCTCTCCACCTAACTCCCATCTTCAATCCCAACGAACACCTACAGTTCTCTTAAGACTCAACTCAAACACCACCACCTCTGAAGTCTTCCCTGACTTCTCATCTTGGTTTCAGTAGTCATTTCCATGAATTACCATTTTTGCTTTTGTCTGCTTTCTGCACCAGGTAGTGAATCCAAGAGGGCAAAAATCCTATTTTCTGTAACACAGTGTTTGGCATGTAGTAAGAGTTTAATAAATACTTGCCAATTAAATCAGTGAGTGCAATAATGGAGTATACAGAGGGTTAGAGTGAATTCTGTCAAGACTTTTACCTGAAAGCATGCAGCAAATGCGTGTCCTATCTAAAAGTTCTCTCTCCTTTGGGTATCAAGATAATGGATTTGGCATCACTCTTTGCTAAAACTGAGGGGCCTGAGATTTTTCCTTACTTGCAAGTGACAACTGAGCCAGCAAGGTTTCATAGATGCTGAAAGAAATAGCCAGTTCCTCAGCCAGAGACCAGGGACTTCATCACTCATGATACAATTGTCAGTATCAACTTCATGTTTGTAACAGTTCCTTGAAGTCCTGTGGAGGTGACACAGTGGTGGGCCTGGCTGGATGTTGCACACATGGTGCATTTATAGCCCAGGGTAGGAGCTCTCAACACAGGAAACAGTTTTTTAAAGGGAAACATTGGCAAACTTGCCCATCCTTTGCCCAGACGGATCCTAGTACCTTTATAATCCTGGAGAGTGAACACATCTGCATTCTGGTCTGGGGGGAAACACCATCTCTATCTGCCAAGACCGTTGGCTGTGTAGGTCCAGTGCTAGGGTAAGTAAGGCAAGTGAGGAGTCTAAGCACAACATTTAGCTCCCTCTCTGGTGCTGGCCCTGCACTTGCACAACCTTTGGGGTGAGTATCTCTCTCAATTTGGAACCCCAGGTGCCATGTTTGCCTCCTTCTAGTCCTGGCTCTGTGATACACAAACAGCCTTGGGGGAGATACTCTGGAAATATGCTGTCAATGCTTTTGCTCAGAAGAACTGCCAGAATGTGAGACACATATGGAGAATTGTTTCCACGCCATAAGTAATTCCTTAGTTATAAATACATGATATTAAGTGTCTCTCACCTCTGTAACCTGTAAACAGGGTCTCTGATACTAACACCTTGGAAATGCTAGTAAAAATCCAAATACTCATCAACAGGTGAATGGATAAGAAAAATACGGTGTATTCATACACTACTACTCAGCAATTTAAAGGAATGGTCTATTGATATATTTAAAAAAAACAAGAT
Organism: Ailuropoda melanoleuca; assembly: GCF_002007445.2. NCBI lineage: Eukaryota > Metazoa > Chordata > Mammalia > Carnivora > Ursidae > Ailuropoda > Ailuropoda melanoleuca. Next base: position 19,481,221 of record NC_048238.1, on the reverse strand, counting down.
GAACATATATCAAAATGATTATACTGATGGAAGGAATTCAAAAGAAAGTTTATCCGTCTATGTGATTCCCTTTATGTCAGGTAAGAAAGGGAATCTAACATATTGTGACAGCAGGTCAGTGGATATAAAAAGACTGGAAACTTTTAAAGGTTTGGAAATGTTGATTGTTTTGATGATTTCATGAGTATATACACATCACAATTTATCAAGTCATACACTTGAAACATGGGTGGCTTATTGTGTGTCAAGCATACCTAAATCAATCTGCTTTTTAAAAGGATCTTTTAGATTCATAAATAAATTGATGCTTGACTTGTCACTGGGTTCAGAGGAGAAAAGTATTTTACTTGATACCTGATGATGGCTTACGTGTAATCTGAACTTTCTGAACTTGTATCCAGAGTGAAATTCTTCTGAATTGAAGGATAATACATAAAGAGACAGGAGCACATGGGACCCATAAAGGGGCTGTTAATGATGCATGTCTGGTGTGAGTCAGCACAGTCAGATTGCTTTTCTCCTAATACGTACCTGAGATCACTGTCTGAAAAAAAAACAGGCCTTGTGGGGGATGGGTATAGATCACTTAGGCAATATGGAGCAATTAGGAGAGAGGAAGTCTGAGTTGCAGCTCATGATCATACAAAAATGTGTGTGTTCTAGAAAGTACTAGAGAAGGAGATGGAGGTGGAGATGTATTAAGATAACTCATGAAAATAAGTTGTTCTATGACATAGGTACCTGGTAATTATTTGGTAGATGAAGGGACAAATCAATGAATATTGCCTTGGGCTGAGGATTTGTCTTTCTCTTGGCATGTTTACATAAGTAGATTGGTTGGATTTTCCATGCAGAGTACATTCTAACTTTCAGATGACTAATTAAAAATTACTTACATACCAGCCAGCCTGTTGGTATACTAGAGACTATGTCCTGTTAATCACAATGAACATGTATGGTGCTATGTTCTAAGACCTGTACCATTTGGGACCATGGAGATCCATCCATAAGAAATGGTCACTCTTTTGTTGCTGTTTACATTAATTAACACCTTCATTATAGTCTAGCAATGTTTCAAATGGTGGATCTTCTACTGGTCTTTCAACTCCTTCAGACTTCTGATGGCCAACTTTACTGTGATGGCAGGAATGGTGTTGTAGATCCAGGTACCACTGGCTACTGTTTTCATGTAGTAACCACAATGCCAGATCCCCACAGCTCATCTTTTCATGTTGGTTTTGCCACAGAAGGAGCAGCTGTACTTAGTGTGCTGGCTTATGTCAATCTTTTTCGTCTTTTTCCTGAGGGAGGCACCATAACGGGTTCCACATTTACCAATGATTCCAACCCTCTTGGTGTGTTTAGCCATGTCCCTGCAAACCAGGTCTGAGCCCAGAGAGCATGATCACTTTTCTTTAAATGTTAAGAAGCTGTTATCTAAGCAACATTGGGAACACAAAAACTAAGCTGGGTTTTTGGAAGATGAATTCTCTATTGGATTTCAGAAAAGGGAAGAGTTCACTTTGGGTTGAACTTCATGGAGGAAGTTGAATATGAGCTCTGTGTTGGAGGATAGATTGTAATTGGATTGGCAAATGAGCAGGGAGAGGGCAATTCAAGAACAAAGATGTGAGGAGAGCAGTCTGAGGTAAGTTGAGAGAGCATGTTTGTAAATGATGGATTGGCATATGGGGACCAGGTTAGTAAAGATACGGAAAACCAGGCTGAGGAGTTTAGATGTTACAAATAGATAATTGGGAGCCTGTATAGCTTGCATTCATTTGTAAGTAACATAGAAGTGATTTTAACAAAAAAGGTGTTTTTTTTTTCTTACAGAAGATGCCTAATGATGCCATCAGGGAACCAGTCCTGAGCATCCTGGCCTTCTGTTCTAATTGTTGCCATGTCCTAATCCTGAGATGGCTGCTACAGCTTTAGGCATCACTTCTACATTCATGTTGGGGGCAAAAGGGGAAATAGTTTAGCTGCCAGCTCTCCTTTCCTACTTGTCTTTTTCTAAAAGGATCAAAACCTTTTCTAAAAGTCTTTGTCAGGCTTGTGGTTTTGTTTCATTAAACAGAACTGGGCCACCTTCCACATGCCTACTTCTAAGGGCAAAGGAAGCTGAGAAATGAAGTATTGGGCTTTCATCCTCTACAATGGAGGTGTTAGGGTAGAAGGAGATTATTAATGGCTAACGGGTTAGTAAATAAATATGTACTACAGAGCCATTGTGGTTCTTGAGTGGAGGAAATGGCATGTTGAAAGCCAATATCCCACCCAAGATTGTTCTCAGAAAATTCTTAGAGAAAAAGAGGGCTGAGATAATCTAGATTATTATTCAGAAAGTATTTACCCTTTCACTTTGCTGCTGTGGGCATAAATTTCTCCCCCTCATTGATATTGTGTTTGGCCACATGATTGTCTTTGACCAATGGAATGTGGGTGGAAATGATAGCATACTAGTTCTGAGCCTAAGCTTTATGCCTCTCATGTTTCTGCTTATCTTTATCTTATCTTTATTTTGCCACTGCCCTAAAAACAACATGCCTCCGTAGGAGCCTACTGGTCACTGTACAGTGAGGGGTACGTAGAATCATCCTGGTCAACCCACAGACCCAAAGTGTGAAGTAGGGCTGCTCTAGCTCCCCTGTAGACCTATGATAATAAAGATATGTGGTTGTGTACTTTTCTACTGACATTGTTACACAGGAATAGTGATGGATATAATTAATAGTCCTTACATTGAGGTGACCTGTTGAAGGCAATCTGTTGCTTAAAATTCAAAATAATACTGACATCATTTGTATTGTGCTCAAACATAAATGACAATTGACATGGTTTTCTCTGGAAGGAAAAAGTATCACTATGTCCCTTTCATGGAATATTAGTCAGCCATCAGAAAGAAATCTTAACATTTGCAAAGACGTGGAATGGAGCTAGAATGTATTATGCTAAGTGAAATAAGTCAGAGAAAGACAAATGCTATATCATTTCACTCATATGTGGAACTTAAGAAACAAAACAGATGGACATAGGCTAAGGGGAAAAAAGGGAAACAAACCATAACAGACTCTTACCTATAGAGAACAAACTGAGGTTGGTGGAGAGAGGTGGGTGGGGGATGGGCTAGATGGGTGATGGGTATTAAGGAGGTTTCTTGTTGTGATGAGCACTCGGTGTTGTATGTACGTGATGAATCACTGAATTCTATTCTTGAAACTGATATTACACTATATGTTAACTAGAATTTAAATAAAAACTTGAAACAAAGTATCATTATGTCCATTTTACAGACTAGAAAATAGAATTGAAGAGGTGAAATGATCTCTTTAAACTCAGTTGGCTAGTATTTGTGAGACCACTGTTCTTTTTGGCTCAAAGCACATCACTGTTTACAACAAGTCAATTACTTTAGTCCCATGGCTACGAAGGTGTCTGTTGTGGTTCATAATATTTCAGGTCCTAGACTGGGACCACTGTGCCTGGAACATCACAGACATTTTGTAGTTTTGAGTGAATAAATTTGGGAATAAATGAACGGAATAAGCACTCAAGAAATATATCTGTATTCGAGGGTAAAACTTTTCTTATCAAGTGTAAAATGAGTGGACCCTTCTATTGTCCTACCATTCCCACTTACACTCTCAATCAAAATCCACTCCATTTTGTGAAGGTGAAACTCAGCAAGGTAGTTTTCACCCATGCCCTTATCACATCTTTGGGAAGCAAAGAGATTATATTTGTCAGGATATGAGGGGGGAGACACAGGGTGTCTTACTCGCATAGAGAGAATGCCGTACATGCTTGGTGTACTATCATTTGTAGTTTATATCATTAGCATCACTACAGCATCCACGTAGACCAGAACAATGAGATGCTTGGGCTCTGGAGGTTGCCTCAATCATGTACATAGGTCTGTTAAGATATTGGTAGTGAGATGAGAAAGGGAATGAAGATAGGCAAATTTGGCACAGACAAAAGGAAGGGGGAAAGACAAAGTAAAAATCCCTTTCTCTGGGGCAAGATCTCAATAGAATTAGGGCAGACACCATTTATTTGTTTATTTTATTATGTTACCATACAGTACTTCATTAGTTTTTGATGTAGTGTTCCATGATTCATTATCTGTGTATAACACCCAGTGCTCATTGCAATACGTGCCCTCCTTAATACCCATCACTGGGCTGACCCATTCCCCCCACCCCTCATGCTTCTGAAACCCTGAGTCCATAGTTTCTCATGGTTCGTCTCCCCTTCTGATTTCCTCCCCTTCATTTTTCCCTTCCTTCCCCTGATGTCTTCCATGCTATTCCTTATGTTCCACATATGAGTGAAACCATATGTCTTTCTCTGCTTGACTTATTTCACTTAGCATAATCCCCTCCAGTTCCATCCATGTCAATGCAAATGGTGGGTATTCATCCTTTCTGATGGCTGAGTAATATTCCATTGTATATATGAACCACACCTTTATCCATTCATCTATTGAAGGGCATCTCGGTTCCTTCCACAGTTTGGCTATTGTGGACATTGCTGCTATGAACATTGGGGTGCATGTGCCCCTTCTTTTCACTACATCTGTAACTTTGGGGTAAATACCCAGTAGTGCAGTTGCTGGGTCATAGGGTAGCTCTATTTGTAACATTTTGAGGAAACTCCATACTGTTTTCCAAGTGGCTGTACCAAATTGCATTCCCACCAACAGCGTAAGAAGGTTCCCCTTTCTCCACATCCTCTCCAACATTTGTTGTTTCCTGCCTTATTAATTTTAGGGCAGGTTCCATTTAAAACATCATTTTTAGTGAATTCTACCACTTTAGATCAGTTAAAATCATGACAGTAAGTTTAAATTAAAATAAATATTAATTAATAAACAATAAATTTTTTTATCATCAGTGTTACTAATTAAATTCTAATTAAACTAGACCAGCACTATTTGCTGTGTCAGTACCTTCCCAGTGTGCTGAAAGCCCCACCAGATAAGGACAAGGAGGCCAAAAAAAATTTGGTTGGGATAGATCCCTGGGAATGACATTGTAATGAGGTACAGGGGGCAGGTGGTTTGGGGAATCTCTGAATACAAAGTCAAAGGGGCTTCTGTAGCTTCCTATTTTTACTGGATAAGGCTACTTCTTTGGCATGGTTCTCAAGATTTCTGATCTCACTTTTGGGTAGTTCTCTCACACTACACACCAACACTCTAAGAACAAATTGGAAAATTGTTTTTTTGAGATTTATTTAATGACTACAGTTAATGCAACATTGACATAATAAAATTTCCCATATTGTAGATGGAATGAATTTTCCCAACTCTTTACTTCCTTCTTCTGAGAGATTTATAAATCTGTGTACTTGGTTTGTGGTACTTCCAACCAGAGGAAACTGTTTATTTCCCCCTCCATTGATGGAAGGCTTGGCCACGTGGCTTGGTTTGGACAATGGAATATCACTTAATGGATGAGTAAAAGGTTTAGGTGTGCTCAGATGGTTTGGCTTGGTCTCTTGAAATTCTGCCATCCACCATGAGAAGAACGTATCCCAAGTAGCTCATGGCCCCAGAATGTTGAAGACATCTGTTACACACATGAACTTGATATAAAGCCTCGATTCTAGCCTGGCTCTGCCAAGCCTAGTCAAGAAATGCAGCCTACCCACAAACCCATGGACAAGAAAAATTTTGTGCTTGAGGGCTGCTGAAACTGAGAATTGCTCATAGTATAGTAGATAATTCTAAACCATAGAAATTATTCCTAATAGTACAGATGGCAGGTCCAAGCTTGCCTAAATGTAATAATAAAATTCTTAAGTAGGCCTTTTTATACTAAGAATTCTCAGTGAACACAGTGAATATCTCCTATATATCTGGTACGTTATTGAATCTGACATCAAGCAGTGTGGAAGCAGAATGTGTTTAGGAAAAAATATTAAACATATTCTGAGATACTATTTTTTTCCTACTTGATTATTAACCCCCAAATACTGTGTTTTTATTAGTTTTGGAGGTAGAATTTAGTGATTCATCAGTTGTTTATAACAGCCAGTGCTCATTCCATCAAGTGCCCTCCTTAGTGCTCATCGCCCAGTTAGCCCTTCCCCTCACCCCCCTCCTCTCCAGCAACTCTGTTTCCTATAGTTAGGAGTCTCTTAAGGTGTGTCTCTCTGTTTTTATCTTATTTTATTTTTTTCCTTCCCCTATGTTCATCTGTTTTGTTAAATTCCACATATGAGTGAAATCATATGGTAATTGTCTCTCTCTGACTTACTTTGCTTAGCATAATACCCTCTAGTTGTATCCACATCAGTGCCAATGACAAGATTTCATTCTTCTTGATGGCTGAGTAATATTCCATTGAATATATATACCACATCTTCCTTATCCATTCATCTGTTGATGAACATCTGGGCTCTTTCCATAGTTGGGCTATTGTGGACATTGCTGCTATAAATATTGGGGTGCATGTGCCCCTTCAAATCACTATGCTTGTATACTTTGGATAAATATTGAGTAGTGCAATTGCTGATGGTAGGGTAGCTCTATTTTTAACTTTTTTTTAAAAGATTTTTTATTTATTTATTTGACAGAGATAGAGACAGCCAGCGAGAGAGGGAACACAAGCAGGGGGAGTGGGAGAGGAAGAAGCAGGCTCCCAGCGGAGGAGCCTGATGTGGGGCTCGATCCCATAACGCCGGGATCACGCCCTGAGCCGAAGGCAGACGCTTAACTGCTGTGCCACCCAGGCGCCCCTCTATTTTTAACTTTTTGAAGAATCTCCATACTGTTCTCCAGAATGGCTACGCCAGTTTGCATTCCTACCAACAGTGTAAGAGGGTTCTGCTTTCTCTGCACCCTCTCCAACATCTATTGTTTCCTGAGTTGTTAATTTTAGCCATTTTGACAGGTGTGAGGTGGTATCTCATAGTGGTTTTGATTTGTATTTCCCTGATGCCAAGTGATGGCAACAAAATGAAAAGGAAATAGTCACCAAATACTTGAGACTGATTTTTTTTTTAAATACGTGGACTCTAACCAAAGATTAACCTTTTAAAAATAAGCTTGAATACTAATTTGATGCCAAATGCATTTGGGTATGAGCTGACTTCAGCTTAGGAGTTACTTGATTTTAGGGATTTTTTTTCCCAGCTATTTTTGAAATTGTTTATCTTTGGCTCAAACAAAAGGGAGAAGCAGCGTGTTTTCCCAAGGAAAGACTTGAGATCAGAAGGCTTGGCATTGAGTGCTGTCTTGATCATGGTTTATGTGCTTCAACAAGTTGCTTATCTGCTCTGAACTTGGTGTCCCCATCTATCAAACGGTGGCATTAATAAATTCCACTTAGTAGAATAGTTGTGAGGATCAAATGCAGTAATGTGTGTGAAGGCATGCTGTAAAGTGCTTGAAAATTATAAAAGTATTATGCTTCTGGCTCAAACACTGTTTCTAAGAGAAAAAAAACTGGTGCCTTTTCTGAAAGGGCTATATGTTTCTGGGGTTAAGTTTTTTTTGACTTAGACAAAAACTGTTCTTTTTGTCTTTCATTTTGTGTTTGGTACTTGATCCTTCCCTGCCCTGATACTGGATTGCCAGAGGATGAGCTTGCTCAGGTCTTTTCTCTGTCCATGATGGGAATTGTTATCTCTTTCTTCAGTAAAGAAGAGTGAGATTACTTATTCAGTCTGTCTTTGGTTAGCGTTATCAATCTCCAGATTCAGTTGGCTTATAGCTAGTTCAACAGCATCAACAAAATATAGAATTTTAATAAAAAATGGTTTGACCGCAGGTAATGTGTTACAAAAATGATTTTTAAAGCCTATTAGTCCTATAGTTCAGTCTTGGCTGCTTTATATCCAATCTTTTCCTAAACCTTTTTTAGCTTGTTGTTTCACTTGTAAAATAGTGATAATTACTGCTTCTTGGGGTTCCTGGAAAGATTAAATGAGATCTATGAGTCGACTACTCTTCATTTCGAACTTTGAGCAGAGAAATCCCATAAATGCTATAAATTATAGTCTATAAATTATTACCTCTTAAATTTTCCATGACTTAAATTTACTTATGATCCACAGTATGTTTTGGGTATATTTTTGAAAATGTCACTATTAGCTTCTTTACAGTAATCAACATTGAATTTATTCTCTGTGAAGTGAAGCAGAAAAGTCACTTGGTAATGACAACCTACATTTACCTGGCTCTCTAAATGCAATCAACCCATAAATGCAAGGAACTGATTCAACAAAATGTGCCGTATTTGAGTCCAAATCCCCTCTCTTAAGTTTCCTTGACCTTTCTTCTCGAGGACAAAGAATAAAATTTATTCACCTGGGAAAAACAATAATTTGGGTTAAAAGTGTACATGATTAGATTTCTCAATTGAACATAACATCCTTAAAGTCATAAATGAAATGGAAAGAATATACATCATTTTTTTTCACTAACACAAACTTTTTCCCCTAATTAAGGTGTTTTAGAAAGGAAAACCTAAATCCTAAGTATATTTCATTGTTCATGAAGTTATGAAAAGCTTGATAAACCTATTATCACAAATCTCAGATTTCATATGAATTGCAGGAAATAGAACAAAACACCCACCCTTCTTTTAAATAAGACACCATGGTTAGTACAGTTTCTGGAATCTAACAGATACTCAGCTGGTACTCAGGCCCATGTAATGGCAACAATTATTCATGCTAAGACTTGTATTGTTTCGTATACATCCATAGTTCTCAGTTAGAAAGATTGCGATTATAGAGTTTATTGATGGAATTCCAAGGACAATATGGGTGAGTTGGATGGACTACTGAGACCAGGTCCACTTACTATATCATTTTGAAGTCAACTCTCCATTGTCAGCTTGATTTTGTTGGGTACTCTTTAAGAAGGACCCTGACTTCTCCATCTTGAAGGCTCCCCAACTCTGGTCCTCGGATGGATTTGGTTGCTCCTTTCTCACTGCCGCCCCCCCACCACCTCATAGTACTTCTGTACTCTGTTGCAACCCAGTTCTCTACTGTATGTACTAATTACACCTCCCCCTCTCATTAGTCTAGCATCTCCTCCAGGAAGGCCTTTGTTCATCAGTATTTCCACAGCGCTTAACACATGGCAGGCACAGAGTAGTCATTCAGTATTTTGAAATGCGTTTCGTGGGTGGATAAATGGAAGGAAGAAACAAGTCTCTAGAGGATGTAAGTTTCATTGCTTTTCACTGCATTCCTCTGATTCCTTTATATTCTTTGAACTATCTTGCTGGCATCTGGAAACCATTAAAAACTGGGGAAGAAGGAAAAGGTTCAAGGAACCAGGGCCAGCAGTCTTCCTACCACTTGCAATATGAGAAAAAGCCTTCTAAACCCATCCATTATCCCCTTCCTGTATCACCCACCCAAGGAAGGTGTAAGAGTGGGATACCAACTGCTGAGGGGAGAGATTGGTGATTTCTGTCATAGAATGGGGGCCACAGAGGAGTTGGACAAGGATCAGAATATAAAACTAGAAATTCTTTAGATTTTCTCAAAGTGTTTTTTTATTTTCCCTCTTTTGGAGTTACTGTCAGTCAGAGAATGCATTCCAAGGTCATAATAAAATCAGGAATTGTTCATGCCACCGTTCCCTGATTACTGCAGTCAATCAAGAATCCATTTTAAGTTGTTTCAACATGTTACTTGGTTTACTCAGCTGCATACCTAACAGGGTTTTTGATTAAACACATGGTGTGGGATTCAGAGTATTGTCTCATTCACTTTGGAGACAGATTGCCCCTTTGCAAATGACCCTCTATGTCCCCCACCACTCTGCCCAGAAGCACTTCTTACTTGAAAGAAAATGTAACCCAGCTTTATAGGAAAAGAAACCTTTCCATCTTAATTTCTTGTATTGTCCCTTTTCCAGTTATGTTTTTCTTTGTACAGTACAGTTGCCAGCAGGTGAATGTAGTGTTCGTCTACATACATTTTCAAGGTTTTTTTTTTTGTTGTTGTTGTTTCAATGACAATTCATTTATTATTTTTATGGTAAGCTAGGGAGTGTGGTGTTGATTGCAGCTGTTACCCTCTGTTCTTGCAGTTGGCAGCACAGATTCACTGGGGATCACCTACCCTGTTTACCCTCAAGCCCACAGTTGGAGAGAACTGCTTTTACTATTATAGCTATTCAGCTGCAATTAAGAGGGCACCTGAGAATTCGCAAACTCTTCAGTCCATTAGTTGGTGCAGCGTTTACAAATAAAGGTTGCTTGTCTCCTTTTAATCACTTAACTTCAATTTATCTTACAACAGGATTGGCTGGATTCTTGCCAACTTTTGTGTACTTCTAGAATGCCGGTGACCTTACCTTGTGCAATGTCCTGGGTTTTATTTGAGTGGCTAACAACCATCACGTTCAGAAGTTTGCATTTACTGTATTTATTTTTCCGTCATTCTACATTCCATTTTTGGCTAGGGGCTCTTGACACCTATTTATGAGATAATGTGCAAGAATGATGATAGAATGAAAGTCCTTGATTAACCGGGTGTGTACCTGTGTCACTTACGTGTCACCACAGTGATGCTGTACAACACACACCCTCGGTGACATCCAAGAGTACACATTGATTTATCTGATCCAGGCAGAGCTCACTCTCATGGCTTAGGTTCGGCTGCCAGTTGACCAAGGCAGCTTTCTTGATACTGGCTGGTCTTGCCCAGATCTCTCTCAGTATGCTAGCTGTCAGCTGAGCTAGGATGGCCTTGGCTGGGAAGACAGGAGCACATCAGCTCTGCTCCACGTGTCTTTCACTCTGGAGCAGACTAGTCCAAGAATGTGCTCACAGAAGTGGCAAAGGACAGGAGCAAGCCAGCCTACTTGCACAAGCACTTGTCAAAGCCTCTGCTTGCATCGTATTTGCTAATATCCTATAGGTCAAAGCAAGTCACAGTGCGGAGGAGTCAGTGGGCACTGCAAATAACAGGGCACAGGGCATGGAAATAGCTAATTTCTACACGCTCCTACAGAATATTCCATTCTCAGACTGTGTGGAGCCTCTTTCTACCTTCTGTGGGTCACGCGTGCTTTCCCTCCCTTGTCTTCCCCTCACAGAATCAAGAGCTTGCTCCCTCTTTTGATCGTAGGCTCGTTTTCCATGTTTCCTTCACCCAATTTCCTTCTCTGTGTTCTCCTTCCCCTAGCTTCCTTTAAGTCTTGGCCCCCTTTTCTTGTTTCTTCTTCTCCCTACCCCCTCTCCTTCTTTCCTAAAGAGAAAGTAAAAACCTAAAATTTTCATGCACATGGGTAATTGTTTGAAGGGAATACTTTTCTTTTGGTCCCTGGAACTCTCATTACTGATTAACTCCTTAAAAAGGGAAATGCTGAAACTTCTATTTCTCCAGAAACTTAACAGTGTGGGTGGTTCTGGTGTGGGCAGGAAGAGAGAGTCAGACTTAAGTTGTCCTGAAAGGAAAAAAAAAAAAGTCTCCATGAACCAAACACAGAAGCAAAACCTAAATAGATTGCCCAACATTTTTTTTTGAAGTTTTCTCCCAAATTTACCAACTGGAAATTTGAACTGGGCTTTTCTTTTTAATTAAGGGTTTAGAATAGATGGAGATGCAGGTGGTATTTTGGTTGGTAGTATGTGGTGATAATCATTGTTGCTATAGCTACCCGAAAAGTGTTCAACAGAATATCACTTCATGTTGCAACTTCAAAGAAAGACTGTAAAAGTTCTATGCTTCTCATATAGATTTAATTTAAAGGCAAAAAGAGTCTGCTATATTCAGGATGGAATCTGTTTCTTAATCTGTGCCTGAAAACATGGCTCAGTGTTCAAAACGGGTCAATTCAGGGGGTCAGTACATTTTCTTGATAGGTTTAAATGGAGGTCAGCTAGCTGCTTCCACAGACGTGGCTTTCATTATACTAATTGGATAACAACTTAGCAAAGTGAGATTTTAAGGTGACTTATTATGGTAAACACTTACGTTTCCCGCTTCGAACTGGTTTCAGGGAAAACAGCCCCACCTTAGTATAAAGCTCATACAATGTGCCAATCCTTGTTTCAGAAAAAAAAAATAACCAAAAAAAAAAGATGTAAAAGTTTCACGTAGAGCTCCCTGTGCTTTCAAGAAAGCTCAAAGGCATTTTCTCGAATTCTGCTTCCATTAATCTGCCTTGGGACAGCCGGGACTGGCTTCCATGGGCTTAATTCAATACAAAATGGTAACTCCACTGCTCAAAACATACTCCATTTAAGAGAGTGGGGACCTGGATATGTTTGCCTAGTTCTCTGACCCAAACCTACTTTTCTGCAAATGAGACTTAGATTTCTTTTCTACCTACCTGCCTCTTTCAGTGGATCATTTCCTTATCACTTAGACTGTCTATAAAGATGAGGCTCTAACACCCACCTCCCAGTGCTGTGAGGGTTGATCGTCAGTGTAGATGAAAGCAGTCAGTTCTCAAGTGTCATGCAAGTATATGATTTCACAAGCAGAAATATTCTGATAAGCATTGGGGAAACTCAGATTTCCTCCAAAGAACTTTGGTCAATGGTAGGAATCCTGGGTGAGGGTAGTGTTATTGGACAACAGTTAAAGATAGTGAGATCTGATTTGTTTTCCGTTTTCATGGCATGGATTTCAAGGCCTTCACTGGTAGAGGTAGTTTCCAGTAAGATTTAATTTTCACACATTCTAAGCCAGCTCCAAGCTCTAGGGTCAGAAAAAATGGAAGTTGCTTGACAAAGATTCTGACACTGCACCACCTGAAGGGCTGTATCTTCTTTAAGTATTTTTGGAGAGACATAATTGATATACAGTGTTACATTATTTTCGGGTATACAACATAATGACTTGATAATTTGTATATATTGCAAAATTACCAACACAAAGTCCAGTTAATTTCAATTATCATACACAATTGCAATTTTTTTCTTGTGATGAGAACTTTGAAGATGTACTCTTAGCAATTTTCAAATATACCTATAGAATATTAACTGTAATCACCATGCTGTGCATTAGATCCCAGGACTTAATGCTTTTATAACTGGAAATTTGTACATTTTGACTTCCTTCACCTATTTCACCCACCCCCACATCTGGCAATCACCAGTCTGTTCTGTATCTGAGTTTGTGTTGTTACTGTTCTTGCTTGATTCCACCTATAAGTGAGATTATGTGGTATTTGTCTTTGTCTGACTTCACTAAGCATAATGCCGCCAAGGTTCATCTATGTTGTTGCAAATGGCATGGCAGGATGTCATTTATTTTTATGGCTGAATAATATTCCATTGTGTGTGTATACATATATATACATATAATATCACTGTGTGTGTGTGTGTGTGTGTGTGTGTGTGTATAATCTCACATCTTATTTATCCATTTATCCAGGACCCTTAGGTGGTTTCGCTGTATGTCTTGGCTATTGTGAATACTGCTGTGAGGTGTGAGGTGATACTTCATTGTGGTTTTGATTTGCATTTCTCTGAGTGATGTTGAGCTCCTTTTTGTGAATCTGTTGGCCATCTGTGTGTCGTCTTTGGAAAAATTTCTAGTCTGTTCCTGCCCATATTTGTAATCAGATTAATTTTTGCTATTCAGTTGTACAAGTTTATATATTTTGGATATTAACCTCTTATCAGATACAGGACTTAAAAGTAGTTTCTCCCATTCAGCAGGTTACCTTTTCATTTTGATGATGTGCTCAAGCATTTTAGTTTGATACAGTCCTACTTGGTATTTCTACTTTTGTCTATTCCTTTGGTGTCAAATAAAAAAAAGTAATCACTAAGACCTATGTGAAGGAGCTTATCACCTATGTTTTCTTCAAGGAATTTTATGGCTTCAGGCCTTATATTTAGGTCTGTAATCCCTTTTGAGTTCGTTTTTGTGAATGGTGTAAGATAGTGGTCCAGTTATGTTCTTTTGCATGTGGCTGTCCAGTTTTCTCAACAGCTCTTATTGAAGAAACGTCCTATCCCCATTGTCTATTCTTGGCTCCTTTGTCACAAATAAACCCACCGTGTGTGGGGGGGTTTATTTCTAGGTTCTCTATTCTTTTCCCTTGATCTATAGGTCTGCCTTTATGTTAATACCTTACTGTTTTAATTACTACAGTTCTTTAATACAGTTGGAGAGCAGGCAGTGTGATGCCTCCAGCTTTGTTTTTCAAGATTGCTTTGGCTATTAAATGTCTTTTGTGATTTCATACAAATTTTAGGATTGTTTGTTATAATTCTGTGCAAAATGCCATTGGAATGTTGATAGAGATAGCCTTGAATTTGTAGATGACTTTGGGTAGTATGAATGTTTTAGAAGTACTCTTGCAGTTAATGAGCATGGAATATCTTCATTTGTGTCCTCTTCAATTTCTTTCATTAATGTAGAGCTCTTTCACCTGTTTGATTAAATTTATCCCTAGATACTGCGTTCTTTTTAGATGCAGCTGTAAATGGGATTGTTAATATCTTTCAGTGTAGACATCTTTCTCCTGTTTGGTTAAATTTACTCCTAGATACTGTGTTCTTTTTAATGCAGCTATAAATGGGATTGTTAATCTTTCTAATAGTTCATTGTTAGTGTATGGAAATGGAACAGATTTTTGTATATTGATTTTGTATCCTCTAACTCTACTAAATTTGTTCTGTTTTTTTTTTTCTTTTTTTTGGTGGAGTCCTGAGGGTTTTCTCCATGTAACATCATGTTAGCTGCATGCAAATAGTGATGTCTTTCTGATTTGGATGCTTTCCTAGGGGTTTTTAAATGACAGACTAGACAATGTTTCCACTATCTTTTTAAAAATGTTACATCTTTTCAGGTAGTTTCTCACATTAATTTCCAAAAGAGGCTGCATGACATATATTTATTTACCTTGAAATGAAAGTGAAATTAATTTTTATTTGAGGGGTTCTTAGAATTTTTGACATTGCTTGAGAGCCCAAGACATCACAAAAGCAGGAATTGAGGTCATTTGCTTGGAGATTGCAACAAGACTCACTGGTTAGCAGCCAGCAGCGTTCAGAGTCATTGGTTCTGTCTGCTAAAGGATCACTGGGATGTTTGTGCCACTGCTTCCTAGTCCCTATTCAAGTGAAACAAACAGAATTGGTCCAACCGATACACACAAATGGTTATATTATTCCCTGGAGAAAAGGATTTCAGCACCTAGGCGTCTGTAGAAAAATCTTTTCATCATTTAACATGGCTTTATTTACAACTACATTAGTAGTTATAGTAGTACTATGTTAAATCAAAAAATAATTCCTTGTGCAATTATGAACTGGATTAATGGAAAGATTACATAAATGGATGCATCTCTAAATTTTTTTTATGTCACAGTGATTTAGCATAGCTTGAGAGACTCAAAAATACATCTGTACCCTGTATATATGTACACACTTTGTTGTATAATGTTTAAAGTAGATAATATAGAGCTGCAGTGTTGAATATGGTAGCCTTCAAATCACTTAAAAATTAAAATTTTACTTTCTCTGGGGCACCTGGGTGTCTCAGTTGTTTGGGAGTCAGACTCTTGATTTCACACCTCAGGTCATTATCTCAGGGTCGTGGGATTGAGCCCCGAGTCGGGCTCCTTCCTCAATCTGCTTGTCCCTTTCCCTCCCCCCTCTACCCCTTCCCCTGCTCGCGCTCTCTCTCTCTCTCTCTCACACACACACACACACGCACGTGTGTGTGTGTGCTCTCCCTCCCTTCAATATAAAATCTTAAATTTTTTTTTTACTTTCTCAGTCACACTAGCAAATATTTCAAGTATTCAGGAGCCATATATGGCCAATAGATATTGGGTTGAATAGTGCAGAATCACATTTCTGCTATTTTGGGAAGTTCTATTGAATAATGCTTGTATAGCGAAAGATGGGAATATTTTTCCCCCATTAAACAAGATATGAGTTATCCTAGGAAAAATGTCAAGAGCTGTTAGTATTTTTTTTGTCCTTAGGGAAATAGAAAATATTCCTTTTACTTCAAAATTAGTGAGTCATAAAACTTTATTGAATAGCTACAACAAACTGTAAAATGTGGAAATACTTTCCTACTTAATACCCGTCACCAGGCTAGTGCGAAGAGGGAGAGAATTTGGGGACTGTATGAGGGACAGAAGCAAACTGTCATCTAGATGCACACACTGAGACAGAAGGAGAAGGAAAAGGATCCATAAACATGGAGGCTCTGAAACAGAAAAGGGTAAAGAAAGGCGGAGGGCAGTGGCAGTGGTGGTGGGTGGGCGGGGGGTGGTGAAGAGATATAGGAATCAGAAGAAAAGACACCGATTTCAACCACTCTAAGGTGAGCGATCCCAGGAGGTCACAAGTCAGAGTTCCGTGTTGCTGGGAGTTTGCACCTTTTAACCTCTTGCCCTATGACTTGTTCTTCATCCCTCTTCCCAGCATTTAAAATACTCTGAAGTGGGCTCCTTGGGGCAGATGTTTTCAACCTCGATTATAGTCTTCCTTGAGTGGTGGTTCTCATCCTGTGGTTCCTAGAGCACAGACAACACTGAGAACTTGTTAGAGATGAAAATTTCCCTGCCCCATCCACCCAGCCACTGAATCACAAACTCTGAGTGTGGGCCCCAACCCTGTTTATTTTGTTAATTCAAATATAATTAACATTCAGTATAGTAGTTTCAGGTGTACAATATGATTTAACTCTGTACCTTTTTCTGTGTTCATCAAAATATATGTACTCTTAATTCCCCTTACCTTTCACCCCACCCACCTCCTCTCTGCCAACCACCAGTTTGTTATGTGTAGTTAAGAGTCTTTTTTTTCCATTTGTCTTTTTGTTGTTGTTGCTGTTTGTTCATTTTGTTTCTTAAATTCCACATATGAGTGAAATCTTACAGTATTTGTCTCTGACTGACTTCACTCCATATTATATCCTTTAGGTCCATCCATGTTGTTGTAAATGGCAAGATCTCATTCTTTGTTTGGACTGAGTAATATTCTATTATGTGTATATATACCACATCTTTATCCATTCACCTTTGGATGGGTACTTGGGTTACTTTCCATTTTGAGTTTATTTTTGTGAATGGTGTAAGAAAGTGGTCCAGTTTCGTTGTTTTGCTTGAAGCTGTCAGTTTTCCCAGCACAATTTGTGGAAAAGACTGACTTTTCTTTGTTGTGTTTTCTTGCTTCCTTTGTCATAGATTAATTGAACATATAAGCATGGGTTATTTCTGAGCTCTGTATTCTGTTAATCTATGTGTCTGTTCCTGTGCCAGTACTATAGCATTTTGATGACTAGAGCTTTTGTAGTATATCTTGAAATCTGAGATTGTGGTACCTACAGCTTTGTTCTTAAGATCGCTTTGGCTATTTGGGTTGTTGTGGTTGCGTACAAATTTTAGGATTATTCTTGTTCTGTGAAAAGTGTTGGAATTTTGATAGGGATGGCATTAAATGTATAGATTGCTTTGGGTAGTATGGACATTTTAACAATATTCTTGGATTCCATGAGCATGGAATGTCTTTCCATTTTTTTCGTGTCAGCCTCACTTTCATCAGTGTTACATAGTTTTCAGTACAGATCTTTTACCTCCTTGGTTAAGTTTATCCCTAGGTATTTTATTCTCTTTGGTGCAATCATGAGTGGGATTGTTTTCTTAATTTTTTTTCTGATATTTCATTATTAGTGTATAGAAATGCAATGGATTTCTGTATGTTGATTTTGTATCCTGCAACCTTACTGAATTCATTTATTAGTTTAGTAGTCGTTTGGTGGAGTTTTCAGAGTTTTCTATATAGAGTATCATGTAATCTGCAAATAGTTACAGTTACACTTTTTTACTAATTTAGTTGCATTTTATTTCTTGTCTGATTGCTGTAGCTAGGATTACCAGTACTATGTTGAGTAAAAGCGGTGAAAGCGGACATCCTTGTCTTGTTCCTGACCTTAGAGGAAACGCTTTTAGTTTTTCACCATTGAGGAGGATGATAGCTGTAGTTTTCATAGATGGCCTTAATTATGTTGAGGTATGTTCCCTCTAAACCTACTATGTTGAGTTTCTATCATGAATGGATATTGTACATGGTCAAATGCATTTTCTGCATCTGAGATGATCATGTGGTTTTTATCCTTTCTCTTATTGATGTGATGTATCATGTTGACTCATTGGTGAATATTGAACCACCCTTGTAACCCAAGAATAAATCCCACCTGATCATCGTGAAGATTTTTTTTAAGACTTTATTTATTTGAGAGAGAGGGAGACAGAGACAGAGACAGACTGTGAGTGCACAAGCAGGCAGAGCACTACGCAGAGTGAGAGGGAGAAGCAGGCTCCCTGCTCAGGCCCCTGGGATCATGACCCCAGCCAAAGGCAGATGCTGAACTGACTGAGCCACCCAGGCACCCCTATAGTGAATGATTTTTAAAATGTATTACTGGGCTCTGTTTGCTCATATTTTGTGGAGGATTTTTTCATCTAATTTCATCAGAAATTGGCCTGTAGTTCTTTTTATGTAGTATATTTATCTGGTTGTGGTATCAAGGTAATGATGCTCTCATAGAATGAATTTGGAGCTTTTCTTCCTCTTCTAACTTTTATAATAGTTTGAGAAGAACAGGTATTAATTCTGCTTTAAATGCCTATGAAGCCATCTGATCCTGGACTGTGGTTTGTTGGGAGTTTTTTGATTACTGATTGAATTTTGTTTCTTGCAATTTGTCTATTCAAATTTTCTTTTTCTTCCTGATGCAGTCTTGGGAGGTTATAGGTTTCTCGGAATGTATCCATTTCTTCTAGATTTTCCAATTTGTTGGCATATAATTTTTCATAATCTCTTATAATTCTTTGTATTTCTGTGGTGTTGGTTGTTACTTCTTCATTTCTGATTTGAGTTCTCTTTTTTGATCAGTCTGACTATAAGTTTATCAATTTTCTTGATCTTTTAAAAGAATTAGCTCCTGGTTTCATCTGCTTTACTGGGTTCTTTTTTTTTTTTTGCCTCTATTTCCTTTATTTTTCTACTCTATTTCCTTCCTTCTACTGGCTTTGGGATTTGCTTGCTCTTCTTTTTCTAGCTACTCTTATTTTTTTTTAAATAATTTCTTATTATCTTAGTCACCATACAGTATATACTTAGTTTTTGATGTAGTGTTCCATGATTCATTATTAGCGTATAACACCCAGAGCACCATGCAATATGTGCCCTCCTTACTACCCATCACCAGCCTATCCCAATCCCCCACCCCCCTCCCCTCTGAAGCCCTCAGTTTGTTTCCCAGAGTCCATAGTCTCTCATGGTTCATTCCCCCTTCTGTTTACCCCCC